>NW_026278150.1:357500-362500 GCF_023373465.1 Oncorhynchus keta | reverse complement strand
ACCCAGTTTATAATGGCAATAAGGCACCCAGTTTATAATGGCACCCAGTTTATAATGGCAATAAGGCACCCAGTTTATAATGGCACCCAGTTTATAATGGCAATAAGGCACCCAGTTTATAATGGCAATAAGGCACCCAGTTTATAATGGCACCCAGTTTATAATGGCAATAAGGCACCCAGTTTATAATGGCACCCAGTTTATAATGGCAATAAGGCACCCAGTTTATAATGGCAATAAGGCACCCAGTTTATAATGGCACCCAGTTTATAATGGCAATAAGGCACCCAGTTTATAATGGCATCCAGTTTATAATGGCAATAAGGCACCCAGTTTATAATGGCATCCAGTTTATAATGGCAATAAGGCACCCAGTTTATAATGGCACCCAGTTTCTAATGGCAATAAGGCACCCAATAAGGCACCCAGTTTATAATGGCACACCCAGTTTCTTTATAATGGCAATAAGGCACCCAGTTTATAATGGCACCCAGTTTATAATGGCAATAAGGCACCCAGTTTATAATGGCAATAAGGCACCCAGTTTATAATGGGTTTGTGTCTGTTAAATGACTCACTACTGTTTATAATGGCTCTGGCAATAAGGCACAGTTTATAATGAGTTTATAATGGCTAAGTTTATAATGACTCACTACTGTAGTGGCTCTGGATCAGAGAGTCTGCTAAATGACTCACTACTGTAGTGACTCTGGATCAGAGAGTCTGATAAATGACTCTCTCTCTCTGTCTCTCTGTTTCTCTCTCTGTCTCTCTGTTTCTCTCTCTGTCTCTCTCTCTCTCTGTTTCTCTCTCTGTCTCTCTCTCTCTGTGTCTCTCTTTCTCTCTCTCTCTCTCTGTGTTTCTCTCTCTCTCTCTGTGTCTCTCTCTGTCTCTCTCTCTCTCTCTCTCTCTCTCTCTCTCTCTCTGTTTCTCTCTCTCTCTATCTCTCTCTCTGTTTCTCTCTCTCTCTCTCTCCCTCTCTCTGTTTCTCTCTCTCTCCCTCTCTCTGTTTCTCTCTCTCTCTCTCTCTCTGTTTATCTCTCAATTCAATTCAAGGGGCTTTATTGGCATGGGAAACATGTGTATTATCTCTCTCTCTCTCTGTCTCTCTCTCTCTCTCTCTCTCTCTCTCTCTCTCTCTCTCTCTCTCTCTCTCTCTCTCTCTCTCTCTCTCTCTCTCTCTCTCTCTCTCTCTCTCTCTCTCTCTCTCTCTCTCTCTCTCTCTCTATCAATTCAATTCAATTCAAGGGCTTTATTGGCATGGGAAACATGTGTTAACATTGCCAAAGCAAGTGGGGTAGACAACATACAAAGTGAATATATAAAGTGAAAAACAACAACAATTAACAGTAAACATTACACATACAACAGTTTCAAAACAGTAAAGACATTACAAATGTCATATTATATATATATATATATATATAAATATATATATATATATATATATACACAATGTACAAATAATTAAAGGACACAAGATAAAATAAATAAGCATAAATATGGGTTGTATTTACAATGGTGTTTGTTCTTCACTGGTTGCCCTTTTCTCGTGGCAACAGGTCACAAATCTTGCTGCTGTGATGGCACACTGTGGAATTTCACCCAGTAGGTATGGGAGTTTTTCAAAATTGGATATGTTTTCGAATTCTTTGTGGATCTGTGTGATCTGGGGAAATATGTCTCTCTAATATGGTCATACATTGGGCAGGAGGTTAGGAAGTGCAGCTCAGTTTCCACTTCATTTTGTGGGCAGTGAGCACATAGCCTGTCTTCTCTTGAGAGCCATGTCTGCCTACGGCGGCCTTTCTCAATAGCAAGGCTATGCTCACTGAGTCTGTACATAGTCAAAGCTTTCCTTAATTTTGGGTCAGTCACAGTGGTCAGGTATTCTGCCGCTGTGTACTCTCTGTGTAGGGCCAAATAGCATTCTAGTTTGCTCTGTTTTTTGTTAATTCTTTCCAATGTGTTAAGTAATTATCTTTTTGTTTTCTCATGATTTGGTTGGGTCTAATTGTGCTGTTGTCCTGGGGCTCTGTAGGGTGTGTTTGTGTTTGTGAACAGAGCCCCAGGACCAGCTTGCTTAGGGGACTATTCGCCAGGTTCATCTCTCTGTTTGTGATGGCTTTGTTATGGAAGGTTTGTGAATCACTTCCTTTTAGGTGGTTGTAGAATTTAATGGCTCTTTTCTGGATTTTGATAATTAGTGGGTATCGTCCTAATTCTGCTCTGCATGCATTATTTGGTGTTTTACGTTGTACACGGAGGATATTTTTGCAGAATTCTGCGTGCAGAGTCTCAATTTGGTGTTTGTCCCATTTTGTGAAGTCTTGGTTGGTGAGCGGACCCCAGACCTCACAACCATAAAGGGCAATGGGCTCTATGACTGATTCAAGTATTTTTAGCCAAATCAAAAGGTATGTTGAAATTTATGTTTCTTTTGATGGCATAGAATGCCCTTCTTGCCTTGTCTCTCAGATCGTTCACACCTTTGTGGAAGTTACCTGTGGCGCTGATGTTTAGGCCAAGGTATGTATAGTTTTTTGTGTGCTCTAGGGCAACAGTGTCGAGATGGAATTTGTATTTGTGGTCCTGGTGACTCGACCTTTTTTGGAACACTATTATTTTGGTCTTACTGAGATTTACTGTCAGGGCCCAGGTCTGACAGAATCTGTGCATAAGATCTAGGTGCTGCTGTAGGCCCTCCTTGGTTGGTGACAGAAGCACCAGATCATCAGCAAACAGCAGACATTTGACTTCGGATTCTAGCAGGGGGTGTAGTAGGGTGAGGCCGGGTGCTGCAGACTTTTCTAGTGCCCGCGCCAGTTCGTTGATATATATGTTGAAGAGGGTGGGGCTTAAGCTGCATCCCTGTCTAACCCCACGACCCTGTGTGAAGAAATGTGTGTGTTTTTTGCCAATTTTAACCGCACACTTGTTGTTTGTGTACATGGATTTTATAATGTCATATGTTTTACCCCCAACACCACTTTCCATCAGTTTGTATAGCAGACCCTCATGCCAAATTGAGTCGAAGGCTTTTTTGAAATCAACAAAGCATGAGAAGACTTTGCCTTTGTTTTGGTTTGTTTGGTTGTCAATTAAGGTGTGCAGGGTGAATACATGGTCTGTTGTACGGTAATTTGGTAAAAAGCCAATTTGACATTTGCTCAAGCCAATTTGACATTTGCTCAGTACATTGTTTTCATGTCTATCTCTCTCTCTCTCTCTCTCTCTCTCTCTCTCTCTCTCTCTCTCTATCTCTCTCTCTCTCTCTGTCTCTATCTCTCTCTCTCTCTCTCTCTCTCTCTCTCTCTCTCTCTCTCTCTATCTCTATCTCTCTCTCTCTCTATCTCTCTCTCTCTCTCTCTCTCTCTCTCTCTCTCTATCTCTCTCTCTCTCTGTCTCTATCTCTATCTCTATCTCTCTCTCTCTCTCTCTCTCTCTCTCTCTCTCTCTCTCTCTCTCTATCTCTCTCTCTCTCTCTCTCTCTCTTTCTCTCTCTCTCTCTTCTCCATCACTCTCTTTTTCTCTCTCTCTCTCTTTCTCCATCACTCTCTCATTCTCTGTCTCTCTGTATCTCTCTCACTTTCTCTCACAGGGTTTGTTTGAAGAGAACAAAAAGAATGTGTAAGTCGTGCCCATAAAATATCTCCAATATGAAACCCTTCCTTCCTTCCAACCCCCTGTACCACTTCAACAAGTCAGAGACAGCCTAGAACATCTAGAAAATACCATACAGCGTTTCAATCGGTGACGTCACTCGCTCTGAGACCTTGAAGTAGTAGTTCCCCTTTGCTCTGCAAGGGCCGCGGCTTTTGTGGAGCGAAGGGTAACGATGCTTCGTGGGTGACTGTTGTTGATGTGTGCAGAGGGTCCCTGGTTGGCGCCCGGGTATGGGCGAGGGGACGGTCTAAAGTTATACTCTGAAGGGAATATGGTGACATTTTGTTTGCCCTGTGGCATTATGAATCGCAAACAATTAATGATTATATTATTTTCAATGATGTTATATATTGTATATCCTTAAAGAGATTCTCCACTACTCTTGTATACTTTGTGCACTTAGTTCTGAAAGTAGTTCTCATGAGCCAAAAGTGGTCCCCGAAACTGCTGATCATGTTTAATATCTTTAGTCTGTTCCTATTTAGATGTTACTAGTTCTAGGTGACAGGAAGCAGTCCTCTGGGGAAAGGGTTCTAGGTGACAGGAAGCAGTCCTCTGGGGAAAGAGTTCTAAGTGACAGGAAGCAGTCCTCTGGGGAAAGAGTTCTAGGTGACAGGAAGCAGTCCTCTGGGGAAAGAGTTCTAAGTGACAGGAAGCAGTCCTCTGGGGAAAGAGTTCTAAGTGACAGGAAGCAGTCCTCTGGGGAAAGAGTTCTAAGTGACAGGAAGCAGTCCTCTGGGGAAAGAGTTCTAAGTGACAGGAAGCAGTCCTCTGGGGAAAGAGTTCTAAGTGACAGGAAGCAGTCCTCTGGGGAAAGAGTTCTAGGTGACAGGAAGCAGTCCTCTGGGGAAAGAGTTCTAGGTGACAGGAAGCAGTCCTCTGGGGAAAGAGTTCTAAGTGACAGGAAGCAGTCCTCTGGGGAAAGAGTTCTAGGTGACAGGAAGCAGTCCTCTGGGGAAAGAGTTCTAGGTGACAGGAAGCAGTCCTCTGGGGAAAGAGTTCTAAGTGACAGGAAGCAGTCCTCTGGGGAAAGAGTTCTAAGTGACAGGAAGCAGTCCTCTGGGGAAAGAGTTCTAGGTGACAGGAAGCAGTCCTCTGGGGAAAGAGTTCTAGGTGACAGGAAGCAGTCCTCTGGGGAAAGAGTTCTAGGTGACAGGAAGCAGTCCTCTGGGGAAAGAGTTCTAAGTGACAGGAAGCAGTCCTCTGGGGAAAGAGTTCTAAGTGACAGGAAACAGTCCTCTGGGGAAAGAGTTCTAGGTGACAGGAAGCAGTCCTCTGGGGAAAGAGTTCTAAGTGACAGGAAGCAGTCCTCTGGGGAAAGAGTTCTAAGTGAC
>NW_026278150.1:342500-352500 GCF_023373465.1 Oncorhynchus keta | reverse complement strand
GGGTAGATGAGGGGTGGTAGCAGCGGTTTCAGGGGGTAGCAGCGGTTTCAGGGGGGGTAGGTGAGGGGGTGGTAGCAGCGGTTTTAGGGGGGTAGGTGAGGGGGTGGTAGCAGCGGTTTTAGGGGCCACAGAGCATCATAGCTGTCCCCTTTCTAGAACAGGGCCACAGAGCATCATAGCTGTCCCCTTTCTAGAACAGGGCCACAGAGCATCATAGCTGTCCCCTTTCTAGAACAGTATATTTGACCTCTCAGCTTCCCTATCAAATCCCAAAATGTCAAGCAGACAATCGAAGAAGATGAACAACAATACCAAATGTTTTGATGAAGAATTCAAAAACCTAAGAAAGAAATTGAGAAACCGATCCAACCAAAGACACAGAGACCCAGAAAACCTGAGCCTTCACTATAGTGAATCACTAAAACAGAGATGTATGGGTAAACCTGAGCCTTCACTATAGTGAATCACTAAACCAGAGATGTATGGGTAAACCTGAGCCTTCACTATAGTGAATCACTAAAACAGAGATGTATGGGTAAACCTGAGCCTTCACTATAGTGAATCACTAAAACAGAGATGTATGGGTAAACCTGAGCCTTCACTATAGTGAATCACTAAAACAGAGATGTATGGGTAAACCTGAGCCTTCACTATAGTGAATCACTAAAACAGAGATGTATGGGTAAACCTGAGCCTTCACTATAGTGAATCACTAAAACAGAGATGTATGGGTAAACCTGAGCCTTCACTATAGTGAATCACTAAAACAGAGATGTATGGGTAAACCTGAGTCTTCACTATAGTGAATCACTAAAACAGAGATGTATGGGTAAACCTGAGTCTTCACTATGGTGAATCACTAAAACAGAGATGTATGGGTAAACCTGAGCCTTCACTGTGGTGAATCACTAAAACAGAGATGTATGGGTAAACCTGAGTCTTCACTATGGTGAATCACTAAAACAGAGATGTATGGGTAAACCTGAGTCTTCACTATGGTGAATCACTAAAACAGAGATGTATGGGTAAACCTGAGTCTTCACTATGGTGAATCACTAAAACAGAGATGTATGGGTAAACCTGAGTCTTCACTATGGTGAATCACTAAAACAGAGATGTATGGGTAAACCTGAGCCTTCACTATGGTGAATCACTAAAACAGAGATGTATGGGTAAACCTGAGTCTTCACTATGGTGAATCACTAAAACAGAGATGTATGGGTAAACCTGAGCCTTCACTATAGTGAATCACTAAAACAGAGATGTATGGGTAAACCTGAGCCTTCACTATAGTGAATCACTAAAACAGAGATGTATGGGTAAACCTGAGCCTTCACTATGGTGAATCACTAAAACAGAGATGTATGGGTAAACCTGAGCCTTCACTATAGTGAATCACTAAAACAGAGATGTATGGGTAAACCTGAGCCTTCACTATAGTGAATCACTAAAACAGAGATGTATGGGTAAACCTGAGCCTTCACTATAGTGAATCACTAAACCAGAGATGTATGGGTAAACCTGAGCCTTCACTATAGTGAATCACTAAACCAATACAGAAAAAGAAGGAACAGCACGTCAGAAATCAACTCAATGTAGTTGAAGAATTAATAGAATTGAACCAACTCTGGGAAAATTGAAAAACACTAAACAAACAACAACATGAATAGTTATCTATCCAAAATGGTGATGTACTGTATGTACTGTATGTACTGTATGTACTGTATGTACTGTATGGGTAAACCACTTCTCCAATCTTTTTGGCTCTATAACAAAGAAAAAACAGCAAAACAACGTACATGATCAAATACACATCTTTAAAGACTACCAGAACCCACTGGACTCTCCAATTACCTTGAATGAACTACAGGACAAAATACAAACCCTCCAACCCAAAAAGGCCTGTGGTGTTGATGGTATCCTCATTGAAATGATAACATATGCACACCACACATTTTAATTGGCTAAAATGAAACTATTTGAAATCATCCTCAGCTCTGGCATCTTGGAACCAGGGACGGATCATCCCAATCCACAAGAGTGGAGATTTGACCCCAATCTACCGGGGGAAATGCATCCTCAGCAACCTTAAGAAAATATTTTGCATTATCATTAACATTTCTTCAGTGAAAAAAAAACCCATCATTGAGCAAAAACAACATAAATCCATGTAGAAAAACAAGAAGTGTGCAGTTAACATTCACAAATTCACGATGTCTTTCCCCTGGGTCATGGGGTGAGACGGGTATGCAGCTTGACCTCTTCAACATACACTACCGTTCAAATGTTTGGTGTCACTTAGAAATGGCCTTGTTTTTGAAAAAATAGCAGCACATTTGTTGTCCATTATAATAACATCAAATTGATCAGACATACAGTGTAGACATTGTTAATGTTGTAAATGACTGTTGTAGCTGGAAATGGACGATTTTTTTATGGAATATCTACATAGTCCCATTATCAGCAACCATCACTCCTGTGTTCCAATGGCACGTTGTGTTAGCTAATCCAAGTTTATTATTTTAAAGACAAATTTATCATTAGAAAACCCTTTTTGCAATTCTGTTAGCACAGCTGAAAACTGTTGTTTTGATTAAAGAAGCAATAAAAATGGCCTTTAGACTAGTTGAGTATCTGGAGCATCAGCATTTGTGGGTTTGTTTACAGGCTCCAAATGGCCACAAACAAAGACCTTTCTTCTGAAACTCATCAGTCTATTCTTGTTCTGAGAAATGAAGGCTATTCCATGTGAGAAATTGTCAAGAAACTGAAGATCTCGTACAACGCTGTGTACTACTCCCTTCACAAAACTCTGGCTCTCTGTCTCGCACCAGAATAGAAAGAGGAGTGGGAGGCCCCGGTGCACAACTGAGAAAGAGGAAAAGTACATTAGAGTGTCTAGTTCGAGAAACAAGACGCCTCACAAGTCCTCAACTGACAGCTTCATTAAATAGTACCAGCAAAATGCCAGTCTCAATGTCAAAAGTGAATAGGCGACTCCGGGATGCTGGCCTTCTAGGCTGAGTTGCAAAGAAAAATCCATATCTCAGACTGGCCACTAAAAAGAAAAGATTGAGATGGGCAAAAGAACACAGACACTGGACAGAGGAACTGAATCAGAAAGATGCGTGGGCCTGCCTTAATTGACATCCACATCTTCGGCGCCCGGGGAACAGTGGGTTAACTGCCTTGCTCAGGTGCAGAACAACAGATTTTTTACCTTGTCAGCTCAGGGATTTGAAATGTTGCTGGCTCTAACCACTAGGCTACCTGCTGTCCATCACTTACAAAGAAGTGAACCTGTAGAAAAGTTGCCTCAGCTGGTACTGGGTCTGTTCACAAACAGACCCCACAAATCCCCAGGGCAGCAACACAATTAGACCCAACCAAATCATGAGAAAACAAAAAGATAATTACTTTACACATTGGAAAGAATCAACAAAAAAACGGAGCAAACTAGAATGCTATTTGGCCCTAAACAGAGAGGACACAGTGGCAGAATACCTGACCACTGTGACTGACCCAAACTTAAGGAAAGCTTTGGCTATGTATAGCCTTGCTATTGAGAAGGCCGCCGTAGGCAGACCTGGCTCTCAAGAGAAGACAGGGGGTACCCTTCCGAGTCAGTGTGTGGGGGTACAGGTTAGTGATGAGACTATATACAGGGGGTACCGAGTCAGTGTGTGGGGGTACAGGTTAGTGATGAGACTATATACAGCGGGTACCGAGTCAGTGTGTGGGGGTACAGGTTAGTGATGAGACTATATACAGGGGGTACCGAGTCAGTGTGTGGGGGTAGAGGTTAGTAATGAGGCTTTATACAGGGGGTACAGATTAGTGTGTGGGGGTAGAGGTTAGTGATGAGGCTTTATACAAATCAATTCGAATCAAATGTATTTATATAGCCCTTCGTACATCAGCTGATATCTCAAAGTGCTGTACAGAAACCCAGCCTAAAACCCCAAACAGCAAGCAATGCAGGTGTAGAAGCACAGGGGGTACGGAGACAGTGTGTGGGGGTACATGTTAGTGATGAGGCTTTATACAGGGGGTACCGAGTCAGTGTGTGGGGGTACATGTTAGTGATGAGGCTTTATACAGGGGGTACCGAGTCAGTGTGTGGGGGTACATGTTAGTGATGAGGCTTTATACAGGGGGTTCCCGAGTCAGTGTGAGGGGGTACATGTTAGTGATGAGGGTTTATACAGGGGGTTCCCGAGTCAGTGTGTGGGGGTACATGTTAGTGATGAGGCTTTATACAGGGGGTTCCCGAGTCAGTGTGAGGGGGTACATGTTAGTGATGAGGGTTTATACAGGGAGTACAGGTTAGTGAAGGTCATTTGTACATGTAGGTTGGTTAAAGGGACTATGAGTACAGATAGTAACAGCAGTGTAAAACCTAAGGAGGTGGGGGGGGGGATCAATGCAAATAGTCTTGATTAGCTGTTCGAGAGTCTTATGTCTGGGGGATAGAAGCTGTCAAGGAACCTTTTGGTCCTAGACTTGACTTGACTTTTGAGGATCTGGGGACCCATGCCAAATCTTTTCAGTCTCCTGAGGGGGAAAAGGTGTTGTTGTGTCCTCTTCACGACTGTCTCCTGAGGGGGAAAAGGTGTTGTTGTGTCCTCTTCACGACTGTCTCCTGAGGGGGAAAAGGTGTTGTTGTGTCCTCTTCACGACTGTCTCCTGAGGGGGAAAAGGTGTTGTTGTGTCCTCTTCACGACTGTCTCCTGAGGGGGAAAAGGTGTTGTTGTGTCCTCTTCACGACTGTCTCCTGAGGGGGTAAAGGTGTTGTTGTGTCCTCTTCACGACTGTCTCCTGAGGGGGAAAAGGTGTTGTTGTGTCCTCTTCACGACTGTCTCCTGAGGGAGAAAAGGTGTTGTTGTGTCCTCTTCACAACTGTCTCGGTGTGCTTGGATCATTTGTTGGTGATGTGGAAACTCTCGACCTGCTCCACTGCAGCCCTGGCGATGTTAACAGGGGCCTGTTCCTTTTCCTGTAGTTCACCGTCATTTCCTTTGTCTTGTTCACATTGAGGGAGAGGTTGTTGCCCTGGCGCCACACTGTCAGGTCTCTGACCTCCTCCCTATTGGCTGCCTCGTCGTTGTCGGTGAGCAGGCTGTGACATCAACAAACTTAATGATGGTGTTGGAGTCGTGCCTCGCCGTGCAGTCATGGGTGAACAGGGAGTACAGGAGGGGACTAAGCATGCACCCCTGAGGTGCCCGGGTGTTGTTGATCAGCGTAGGAGATGTGTTGTTGCCTACCCTTATCACCACTGCAACCCCTCAGGATGTCCAGGATCCAGTTGCAGAGGGAGGTGTTAAGTCCCAGGATCATTCGCTTAGTGATGACCTTTGAGGGCACTATGGTGTTGAACGCTGAGCTGTAGTCAATGAATAGCATTCTCGTATAGGTGTTCCTTTTGTCCAGGTGGGAAAAGGCAGTGTGGAGTGAGTCTCACATGGGGTCTCCTCCCATACGCTCATCTCCTTTCCTCTCATCCTCTCCCCCATCTCCCCCATCCTCTCCTCTTGTCTCCCCCCATCCTCTCCTCCCATCCTCTCCTCCCATCCTCTCCTCTGCTCTCCTCCCTCCTCTCCTCTCCTCCCCTCCTCTCCAATCATCTCCTCCCATCCTCTCCTCCCCTCCTCTCCCATCCTCTCCTCCCCTCCTCTCTCCTCCCCTCCTCTCTCCTCCCCTCCTCTCCCATCCTCTCCTCCCCTCCTCTCCCATCATCTCCTCCCATCCTCTCCTCCCCTCCGCTCCCATCATCTCCTCCCATCCTCTCCTCCCATCCTGTCCTGTCCTCTCCTCCCATCCTCTCCTCCCCTCCTCTCCCATCCTCTCCTCCCCTCCTCTCCCATCCTCTCCCATCCTCTCCTCCCCTCCTCTCCCATCCTCTCCTCCCCTCCTCTCCCATCATCTCCTCCCATCCTCTCCTCCCCTCCTCTCCCATCATCTCCTCCCATCCTCTCCTCCCCTCCGCTCCCATCATCTCCTCCCCTCCTCTCCCATCATCTCCTCCCATCCTCTCCTCCCCTCCGCTCCCATCATCTCCTCCCATCCTGTCCTGTCCTCTCCTCCCATCCTCTCCTCCCCTCCTCTCTCCTCCCCTCCTCTCCCATCCTCTCCTCCCCTCCTCTCCCATCATCTCCTCCCATCCTCTCCTCCCTTCCTCTCCCATCCTCTCCTCCCAGCCCATCCTCTCCTCTCATCCTCTCCTCCCCTCCTCTCCCATCCTCTCCTCCCATCCTGTCCTGTCCTCCCCTCCTCTCCTCCCATCCTCTCCTCCCCTCCTCTCTCCTCCCCTCCTCTCCCATCCTCTCCTCCCCTCCTCTCCCATCCTCTCCTCTCATCCTCTCCTCCCCTCCTCTAGCTACTTTACACCCAGGCCTCCCCCTGCCTCTCTTCCCCTCCTCTAGCTACTTTACACCCAGGCCTCCCCCTGCCTATCCCAAGGCTCTAACAGTATTCCTCTCGGGTGGGTGGTTGTGGGTCCTTTGAGTGATGAAGTGTGCTTCTATCCCCCTCTCCTACCCACGGGAAGGGCCTCTGGCTGCTAGCGTCCCGCTACCATCATCCTCATTATCCAAGCATTATCATGCTCTTCTCTGTCCTCTCCTTCACACACACACACACACACACACACACACACACACACACACACACACACACACACACACACACACACACACACACACACACACACACACACACACACACACACACACACACATGCATGCATGGAGGGAACGATGGAGGGAAAACTGTTTAGATAGGAAGGGTCTTCTGTGTTGTATTTGGGGAAAGAAGGGAAGAGAGGAGAAGGGAAGCCACAGAAACACTGTCACCAGGGGAGGGAGAGAGAGCAGACGTTGAGGATGTATCTTAACATTTCTTTCTGTCTTGCTACTTTGGTCTCTCTGGCGTATAGAGATATAGATAGATGGAGAGAAGAGTAGGAGGTGTGGTCCTTCTGTAGCTCAGTTGGTAGAGCATGGCGCTTGTAACGCCAGGGTAGTGGGTTCGATTCCCGGCACCACCCATACGTAGAATGTATGCACACATGACTGTAAGTCGCTTTGGATAAAAGCGTCTGCTAAATGGCATATGTTATTATATTATTATTAGAGGAGAGGAGAGAAAAGAGAGGGATGACAGGGAGATGCAACAGATAGGAGGGATAGGCATTGGTGGAGTGGTCGAGCTCCCTTCAGTTCAGCTCAGTTTATCTGTCCTCGTAATTATCTTCTCCTCTCCCCACTTCATCGTTACCTCTCCTCCTCCTCTCCCCCTCCATCCTCTCTTTCCTCTCCCTCCCATCATCATCCTTCCTCCTCCTCTTCCATCCTCTATCCTTCCCATCTCTTCCAATCTCTTCCTCCTCTTCCATCCATTCTGACACTGCACGGCATGTCACTACCATCCTACCCTCGGAGAGACTGATGGTGCAGTATGTCACTACCATCCTAACCTCGGAGAGACTGATGGTGCAGTATGTCACTACCATCCTACCCTAGGAGAGACTGATGGTGCAGTATGTCACTACCATCCTACCCTAGGAGAGACTGATGGTGCAGTATGTCACTACCATCCTACCCTCGGAGAGACTGATGGTGCAGCATGTCACTACCATCCTACCCTAGGAGAGACTGATGGTGCAGTATGTCACTACCATCCTACCCTCGGAGAGACTGATGGTGCAGTATGTCACTACCATCCTACCCTAGGAGAGACTGATGGTGCAGTATGTCACTACCATCCTACCCTAGGAGAGACTGATGGTGCAGTATGTCATTACCATCCTACCCTCAGAGAGACTGATGGTGCAGTATGTCACTACCATCCTACCCTCGGAGAGACTGAGGGTGCAGTATGTCACTACCATCCTACCCTAGGAGAGACTGAGGTGCAGTATGTCACTACCATCCTACCCTCGGAGAGACTGAGGGTATTGAGGCTATTATTTCTCAATTGTAACCAACTGTACACATCAAGCTGTACCCTGATGTCATACATAATAGCATATGACTAAAATACAGCACTGACCTAATTAGTCATGCCCTTTCCATTCATTACCTATGAATGACACTCCACACCACTCAACTCCACTACCCTACACTCCACATCCTAGTACAGATACACTCCCCTACACTCCACATCCTGGTAAAGATATACTCCACATCCTGGTACAGATACACTCCCCTACACTCCACATCCTGGTAAAGATATACTCCACATCCTGGTAAAGATATACTCCACATCCTGGTACAGATACACTCCACGTCCTGGTACAGATACACTCCCCTACACTCCACATCCTAGTACAGATACACTCCCCTACACTCCACATCCTGGTACAGATACACTCCACGTCCTGGTACAGATACACTCCCCTACACTCCACATCCTAGTACAGATACACTCCCCTACACTCCACATCCTGGTACAGATACACTCCACGTCCTGGTACCGATACACTCCCCCTACACTTCACATCCTGGTACAGATACACTCCACATCCTGGTACAGATACACTCCCCTACACTCCACATCCTGGTACAGATACACTCCCCTACACTCCACATCCTGGTACAGATACACTCCACGTCCTGGTACCGATACACTCCCCTACACTCCACATCCTGGTACAGATACACTCCACATCCTGGTACAGATACACTCCCCTACACTCCACATCCTGGTACAGATACACTCCCCCTACACTCCACATCCTGGTACAGATACACTCCCCTACACTCCACATCCTGGTACAGATACACTCCCCTACACTCCACATCCTGGTACAGATACACTCCCTACACTCCACATCCTGGTACAGATACACTCCCCTACACTCCACATCCTGGTACCGATACACTCCACATCCTGGTGCAGATACACTCCCCTACACTCCACATCCTGGTACAGATACACTCCCCTACACTCCACATCCTAGTACAGATACACTCCCCTACACTCCACATCCTGGTACAGATACACTCCCCTACACTCCACATCCTGGTACAGATACACTCCCCTACACTCCACATCATGGTACAGATACACTCCCCTACACTCCACATCCTGGTACAGATACACTCCACATCCTGGTACAGATACACTCCCCTACACTCCACATCCTGGTACAGATACACTCCCCTACACTCCACATCATGGTACAGATACACTCCCCTACACTCCACATCCTAGTACAGATACACTCCCCTACACTCCACATCCTGGTACAGATACACTCCCCTACACTCCACATCCTGGTACAGATACACTCCCCTACACTCCACATCCTGGTACCGATACACTCCCCTACACTCCACATCATGGTACAGATACACTCCCCTACACTCCACATCCTGGTACAGATACACTCCACATCCTGGTACAGATACACTCCCCTACACTCCACGTCCTGGTACCGATACACTCCCCTACACTCCACATCCTGGTACAGATACACTCCCCTACACTCCACATCCTGGTACAGATACACTCCCCTACACTCCACATCCTGGTACAGATACACTCCACATCCTGGTACAGATACACTCCCCTACACTCCACATCCTGGTACAGATACACTCCCCTACACTCCACATCCTGGTACCGATACACTCCACATCCTGGTACAGATACACTCCACATCCTGGTACAGATACACTCCCCTACACTCCACATCCTGGTACAGATACACTCCCCTACACTCCACATCCTAGTACAGATACACTCCCCTACACTCCACATCCTGGTACAGATACACTCCCCTACACTCCACATCCTGGTACAGATACACTCCACATCCTGGTACAGATACACTCCCCTACACTCCACATCCTGGTACAGATACACTCCCCTACACTCCACATCCTGGTACAGATACACTCCCCTACACTCCACATCCTGGTACAGATACACTCCCCTACACTCCACATCCTGGTACAGATACACTCCCCTACACTCCACATCCTGGTACAGATAC
>NW_026278150.1:212500-337500 GCF_023373465.1 Oncorhynchus keta | reverse complement strand
GTAGGACATCAGGTGGTAGGACATCAGGTGGTAGGACCTCAGGTGATAGGACATCAGGTGGTAGGACCTCAGGTGGTAAGACATCAGGTGGTAGGACATCAGGTGATAGGACCTCAGGTGATAGGACATCAGGTGGTAGGACATCAGGTGATAGGACATCAGGTGGTAGGACATCAGGTGGTAGGACATCAGGTGGTAGGACCTCAGGTGGTAGGACCTCAGGTGGTAGGACATCAGGTGATAGGACATCAGGTGGTAGGACCTCAGGTGGTAGGACATCAGGTGGTAGGACATCAGGTGGTAGGACATCAGGTGGTAGGACCTCAGGTGGTAGGACATCAGGTGGTAGGACATCAGGTGGTAGGACATCAGGTGGTAAGACATCAGGTGGTAGGACATCAGGTGGTAGGACCTCAGGTGGTAGGACATCAGGTGGTAGGACCTCAGGTGATAGGACATCAGGTGGTAGGACATCAGGTGGTAGGACCTCAGGTGGTAGGACATCAGGTGGTAAGACCTCAGGTGGTAGGACATCAGGTGGTAGGACCTCAGGTGATAGGACCTAAGGTGATAGGACATCAGGTGATAGGACATCAGGTGGTAGGACCTCAGGTGGTAGGACATCAGGTGATAGGACCTCAGGTGGTAGGACATCAGGTGGTAAGACCTCAGGTGATAGGACATCAGGTGGTAGGACCTCAGGTGGTAGGACCTCAGGTGGTAGGACCTCAGGTGGTAGGACATCAGGTGGTAGGACCTCAGGTGGTAGGACCTCAGGTGGTAGGACTTCAGGTGGTAGGACCTCAGGTGGTAGGACCTCAGGTGGCATAACATCAGGTGGTAAGACATCAGATGGCATAATATCAGGTGGTAGGACATCAGATGGTAGGACCTCAGATGGTCTGACTACAGGTGGTAGGTTCTCAGGTGGTAGGATCTCAGGTGGCATAACATCAGGTGGTAGGACCTCAGATGGCATAATATCAGGTGGTAGGACCTCAGATGGTAGGATATCAGGTGGAAGGACTTCAGGTGGTAGGACCTCAGGTGGCATAACATCAGGTGGTAGGACCTCAGATGGCATAACATCAGGTGGTAGGACCTCAGATGGTAGGATTTCAGGTGGTAGGATCTCAGGTTGTAGGACATCAGATTGCATAACATCAGGTGGTAGGACCTCTGATGGCATAATATCAGGTGGTTGGACCTCAGGTGGTAGGACTTAAGGTGGTAGGTTCTCAGGTGGTAGGACTTCAGGTTGTAGGACCTCAGATGTCATAACATCAGGTGGTAGGACCTCAGATGGCATAACATCAGGTGGTAGGACCTCAGATGGTAGGACTTCAGGTGGTAGGATCTCAGGTGGTAGGACCTCAGATGGTAGGACTTCGGGTGGTAGGACCTCAGATGGCATAACATCAGGTGGTAGGACCATCTGATGTTAGGACTTCAGGTGGTAGGACCTCAGATGGCATAACATCATGTGGTAGGAGCTCAGGTGGTAAGACATCAGATGGCATAATATCAGGTGGTAGGACATCAGATGGTAGGACCTCAGATGGTCTGACTACAGGTGGTAGGTTCTCAGGTGGTAGGATCTCAGGTGGCATAACATCAGGTGGTAGGACCTCAGATGGTAGGACTACATGTGGTAGGATCTCAGATGGTAAGACTACATGTGGTAGGATCTCAGATGGTAGGACTACATGTGGTAGGATCTCAGATGGTAGGACTACATGTGGTAGGATCTCAGATGGTAGGACTACATGTGGTAGGACCTCAGATGGTAGGATTACAGGTGGTAGGATCTCAGATGGTAGGACTACAGGTGGTAGGATCTCAGATGGTAGGACTACATGTGGTAGGACCTCAGATGGTAGGACTACAGGTGGTAGGATCTCAGATGGTAGGACTACATGTGGTAGGATCTCAGATGGTAGGACTACATGTGGTAGGACCTCAGATGGTAGGACTACAGGTGGTAGGATCTCAGATGGTAGGACTACATGTGGTAGGACCTCAGATGGTAGGACTACAGGTGGTAGGATCTCAGATGGTAGGACTACAGGTGGTAGGACTACAGGTGGTAGGACCTCAGATGGTAGGACTACATGTGGTAGGATCTCAGATGGTAGGACTACATGTGGTAGGACCTCAGATGGTAGGACTACATGTGGTAGGATCTCAGATGGTAGGACTACATGTGGTAGGATCTCAGATGGTAGGACTACAGGTGGTAGGATCTCAGATGGTAGGACTACATGTGGTAGGATCTCAGATGGTGGGACTACAGGTGGTAGGATCTCAGATGGTAGGGCTACAGGTGGTAGGATCTCAGATGGTAGGACTACATGTGGTAGGACCTCAGATGGTAGGACTACAGGTGGTAGGATCTCAGATGGTAGGACTACATGTGGTAGGACCTCAGATGGTAGGACTACAGGTGGTAGGATCTCAGATGGTAGGACTACATGTGGTAGGACCTCAGATTTTTCTCTCCCCACTTGTTTTTATGGTCCTGTCTGTCTTATTGGGATGTTTTCAACTTTTAAGTGGTTGTACACAACTCCCTGGTTGGGATTTCTGATTGGAGAAAAATAATCTATATAAAGCTACCCAATTAGAGGGGTTCTGAGGGAGGGAAGGGTGAAGGGACGGGGATCACTGCAGAGGAGAGCAGTGGAGGGTAGAGGAGAGGATTAACAGGCTGCCCAGCTTACCTTTTATCTCTACCTTCTTCTCCCCCACTCCCTCCATCCTCCGTCCTCTCTTCTCCCATTCCTTCCATCCCCTTCAAGCCCCCCCTGGACTGAGGTGGGCGGATGTCTTCCCTTACCTTGTCGAGGTGGTGGAGGATGGAGGGAGGAGGTGAAGGGGTGGAGGGATTCAGAGGAAGAGGGAGGAATGTTGATTATTGTATGCTAGGCTGCTGGAGGTGACCTAGCATTGCTCTCTCTCCCATTCATGTGTGTAATGAAGCCTGAATAATCCCATTACAGGGTCAGATTAAAACCTGAGAGCTCTGAGAGGGCTGAGAGCTGACACCCACACCTGCATGGGTTCACATAGTAGTCAATATCTATAAAACATGTATTTCAGAGTTTGATTGAGACTGCCTGAGAGTGCCAGATGGCGTTTGAACTTTTTGAGCAGTTTGATTGGTTCTAGCAAACTGAAGCACAGTGAAAATATGTGATAGAAAACAACTACTATTGTAACCCAGGTTTGCTGAGATCTGTGTCTGGTTGTGGCCAGGTCTAGCACTGCTGGAGAGAGAGATAGGGATGGAGAGAGAGAGATGAGAGAGATCTGTGTCTGGTTGTGGCCAGGTCTAGCACTGCTGGAGAGAGAGATAGGGATGGAGAGAGAGAGATGGAGAGAGAGAGAGATGAGAGAGATCTGTGTCTGGTTGTGGCCAGGTCTAGCACTGCTGGAGAGAGAGATAGGGATGGAGAGAGAGAGATGGAGAGAGAGAGATGAGAGAGAGATAGGGATGGAGAGAGATGGAGAGAGAGAGAGAGAGATATGAGAGAGATGTATGGGGAGAGAGAGAGATGGATGGAGAGAGGGATGAGAGAGAGGGATAAGAGAGAGAGAGAGGGATGGAGAGAGAGAGAGACAGAGAGAGAGAGAGGGGGGATGGAAAGAGAGAGGGGGATGGAGAGAGAGGGGTGGAGAGAGAGGGGGAGGAGAGAGAGAGATGGGGTGGAGAGAGAGGGGAGGAGAGAGAGAGAGGGGGTGGAGAGAGAGGGGGGGAGGAGAGAGAGGGGGGGTGGAGAGAGAGGGGGAGGAGAGAGAGAGAATGGAGAGAGAGAGGGACAGAGAGAGAGAGGGGACGGAGAGAGAGAGAGGGATGGAGAGACATAGAGAGAGAGAGAGGGGGATGGAAAGAGAGAGGGGGATGGAGAGAGAGAGGGGGTGGAGAGAGAGGGGGAGGAGAGAGAGAGAGAGAGGAATGGAGAGAGAGGGAGGAGAGAGAGGGGGGTGGAGAGAGAGGGGGAGGAGAGAGAGAGAGGGGGATGGAAAGAGAGAGGGGGATGGAAAGAGAGAGAGGGGTGGAGAGAGGGGAGGAGAGAGAGAGGGGGTGGAGAGAGAGAGGGGAGGAGAGAGAGAGGGGGGTGGAGAGAGAGGGGGGAGGAGAGAGAGAGAGGGGGATGGAAAGAGAGAGGGGGATGGAAAGAGAGAGAGGGGGTGGAGAGAGGGGGAGGAGAGAGAGAGGGGGGTGGAGAGAGAGAGGAATGGAGAGAGTGAGAGACAGAGAGAGAGAGAAAGAGAGAGAGAGAGACAGAGAGTAGAGATATAGAGGAAAGAGAGAGACATAGAGACAGAGAGTAGAGATATAGAGGAGAGAGAGACAGAGAGTAGAGATATAGAGGAGAGAGAGACGTAGGCTAGATGAGAACACCTTTATTGAACCAGGTAGGCTAGTTGAGAACACCTTTATTGAACCAGGTAGGCTAGTTGAGAACACCTTTATTGAACCAGGTAGGCTAGTTGAGAACAAGTGCTCATTTGCAACTGCCACCTGGCCAAGATAAAGCAAAGCAGTGTGACACAGACAACAACACAGAGTTACACATGGAGTAACCAATAAACAAGTCAATAACATAGTAGAAAAAAAATCGATATACATTGTGTGCAAAAGGCATGAGGAGGTAGGCAATAAATAGGCCATAGGAGCGAATCATTACAATTTAGCAGATTCACACTGGAGTGATAAATGATCAGATGAACATGTACAGGTAGAGATATTGGTGTGCAAAAGAGAAGAAAAGTAAATAAAAACAGTATGGGGATGAGGTAGGTAAAAATGGGTGGGCTATTTACCGATAGACTATGTACAGCTGCAGCGATCGGTTAGCTGCTCAGATAGCAGATGTTTAAAGTTGGTGAGGGAGATAAAAGTCTCCAACTTCAGAGATGTGGGAGGAGAGAGACAGTAAAGAGGGGGATAGAGAGACAGGGATGGAGAGAGAGGGATGGATGGAGAGAGAGAGAGAGAGAGAGGGATGAGAGAGAGAGGGATGGAGAAAGAGGGAGGAGAGAGACAGTAAAGAGAGGGATAGAGAGAGAGGGATGGAGAGAGAGGGGTGGATGGAGAGAGAGAGAGAGAGAGAGAGAGGGATGAGAGACACAGAGGGATGGATGGAGAGAGAGAGAGCGAGAGAGAGAGAGAGAGAGGGATGAGAGAGACAGGGATGGAGAGAGAGAGAGAGAGGGATGAGAGAGAGAGGGATGGAGAAAGAGGGAGGAGAGAGACAGTAAAGAGAGGGATAGAGAGACAGGGATGGAGAGAGGGATGGAGAGATAGAATGATGGAAACAGGAAAGAGAGGGATAGAGAGAGTGATAGAGAGAGCGATGGAGGGAGAGGGATAGAGAGAGAGGCTACAGAAGACTGTGGCTGTGTCTTTACGGTGCATTGATAGAGTGGGTCGGTAATGAACAGTGAAAGCTAGAGTTCAGGGGTAGTGGTGGTGGTGTGGCCCTCTGGGCATAGAGAGGGAAATATATATCCTATATGGAACCCTATGTAGTCACCATACCACTCTGGTCAAAGGTAGTGCACTAAATAGGGAATAGGGTGCGATTGTTTTTTTATTTAATCAATTTTAAAATAATTCTGTAACGTAACAAAATGTGGGAAAAGTCAATGGGTCTGAAGGTAATGTAGATAAATGTGTACAGGACTTTTGTTTTCCAGTGAAGACATTTAAAAAAAATGTATATATATATATATATATATACAGTATAAACAAATAAATATTAGAGTACTCAAACAGTCAAAAAAGATCCCATGCCCATCTAAAAAGGCCATCTAGCCAACAGCTCACAGACACAGTGCTGGTCGGCTCGTCTACATGATGAGATTAAGGATAAGAGAGAGGTTTATTCTATACAGGGCAGGTATTATACAGGGCTGGTTCTATACAGGGCTGGTTCTATACAGGGCTGGTTCTATACAGGGCTGGTTCTATACAGGGCTGGTTCTATACAGAGCTGGTTCTATACAGGGCTGGTTCTATACAGGGATGGTTCTATACAGGGCTGGTTCTATACAGGGCTGGTTCTATACAGTGCTGGTTCTATACAGGGCCGGTTCTATACAGGGTTGGTTCTATACAGGGCTGGTTCTATACAGGGCTGGTTCTATACAGGGCTGGTTCTATACAGGGCTGGTTCTATACAGGGTTGGTTCTATACAGGGCTGGTTCTATACAGGGCTGGCTCTATAAAGGGCTGGTTCTATACAGGGCTGGTTCTATACAGGGCTTGCTCAATACAAGGTTGGTTCTATACAGGGCTGGTTCTATACAGGGCTGGAGAGGGCTGGTTCTATACAGGGCTGGTTCTATACAGGGCTGGTTCTAGACAGGGCTGGTTCTAGACAGGGCTGGTTCTATACAGGGCTGGTTCTAGACAGGGCTGGTTCTATACAGGGCTGGTACTATACAGGGCTGGTTCTATACAGGGCTGGTTCTAGACAGGGCTGGTTCTATACAGGGCTGGTTCTAGACAGGGCTGGTTCTATACAGGGCTGGTTCTATACAGGGCTGGTTCTAGACAGGGCTGGTTCTATACAGGGCTGGTTCTAGACAGGGCTGGTTCTATACAGGGCTGGTTCTATACAGGGCTGGTTCTAGACAGGGCTGGTTCTATACAGGGCTGGTTCTAGACAGGGCTGGTTCTATACAGGGCTGGTTCTATACAGGTCTGGTTCTATACAGGGCTGGTGCTATACAGGGCTGGTTCTATACAGGGCTGGTTCTAGACAGGGCTGGTTCTATACAGGGCTGGTTCTATACAGGGCTGGAGAGGGCTGGTTCTATACAGGGCTGGGGAGGGCTGGTTCTATACAGGGCTGGTTCTATACAGGGCTGGTTCTATACAGGGCTGGGGAGGGCTGGTTCTATACAGGGCTGGTTCTATACAGGGCTGGAGAGGGCTGGTTCTATACAGGGCTGGTTATATACAGGGCTGGGGAGGGCTGGTTCTATACAGGGCTGGTTCTATACAGGGCTGGGAGGGCTGGTTCTATACAGGGCTGGTTCTATACAGGGCTGGGGAGGGCTGGTTCTATACAGGGCTGGTTCTATACAGGGCTGGGGAGGGCTGGTTCTATACAGGGCTGGGGAGGGCTGGTTCTATACAGGGCTAGTGGAGGGTTTAGGGGGCCTATCTAGTGGAGGGATTAGGGGGCTTATCTAGTGGACGGTTTGGGGGGCCTATCTAGTGGAGGGTTTAGGGGGCCTATCTAGTGGAGGGATTAGGGGGCTTATCTAGTGGAGGGTTTAGGGGGCCTATCTAGTGGAGGGTTTAGGGGGCCTATCTAGTGGAGGGTTTAGGGGGCCTATCTAGTGGAGGGGTTAGGGGGCCTATCTAGTGGAGGGATTAGGGGGCCTATCTAGTGGAGGGATTAGGGGGCCTATCTAGTGGAGGGTTAAGGGGGCCTATCTAGTGGAGGGTTTAGGGGCCTATCTAGTGGAGGGTTTAGGGGGCCTATCTAGTGGAGGGTTTAGGGGCCTATCTAGTGGAGGGTTTAGGGGGCCTATCTAGTGGAGGGTTTAGGGGCCTATCTAGTGGAGGGAGGGGGCCTATCTAGTGGAGGGATTATCTAGTAGGGGCCTATCTAGTGGAGGGTTAAGGGGGCCTATCTAGTGGAGGGTTTAGGGGGCCTATCTAGTGGAGGGTTTAGGGGCCTATCTAGTGGAGGGTTTAGGGGGCTATCTAGTGGAGGGATTAGGGGCCTATCTAGTGGAGGGTTTAGGGGGGCCTAGGGGCCTATCTAGTGGAGGGTTTAGGGGCCTATCTAGTGGAGGGTTTAGTGGGGCCTATCTAGTGGAGGGTTTAGGGGGCCTATCTAGTGGAGGGTTTAGGGGGCCTATCTAGTGGAGGGTTTAGGGGGCCTATCTAGTGGAGGGTTTAGGGGGCCTATCTAGTGGAGGGTTTAGGGGGCCTATCTAGTGGAGGGTTTGGGGGGCCTATCTAGTGGAGGGTTTAGGGGGCCTATCTAGTGGAGGGATTAGGGGGCTTATCTAGTGGAGGGTTTAGGGGGCCTATCTAGTGGAGGGTTTAGGGGGCCTATCTAGTGGAGGGTTTAGGGGGCCTATCTAGTGGAGGGTTTAGGGGCCTATCTAGTGGGGGGTTTAGGGGCCTATCTAGTGGAGGGTTTAGGGGGCCTATCTAGTGGAGGGTTTAGGGGGCCTATCTAGTGGAGGGATTAGGGGGCCTATCTAGTGGAGGGATTAGGGGCCTATCTAGTGGAGGGATTAGGTGGCTTATCTAGTGGAGGGATTAGGGGGCTTATCTAGTGGAGGGATTAGGGGGCCTATCTAGTGGAGGGTTTAGGGGGCCTATCTAGTGGAGGGTTTAGGGGCCTATCTAGTGGAGGGTTTAGGGGGCCTATCTAGTGGGGGGTTTAGGGGGCCTATCTAGTGGAGGGTTTAGGGGGCCTATCTAGTGGAGGGTTTAGGGGCCTATCTAGTGGAGGGTTTAGGGGGCCTATCTAGTGGAGGGTTTAGGGGCCTATCTAGTGGAGGGTTTAGGGGCCTATCTAGTGGAGGGTTTAGGGGCCTATCTAGTGGAGGGTTTAGGGGCCTATCTAGTGGAGGGATTAGGGGCCTATCTAGTGGAGGGTTTAGGGGGCCTATCTAGTGGAGGGTTTAGGGGCCTATCTAGTGGAGGGATTAGGGGGCCTATCTAGTGGAGGGATTAGGGGCCTATCTAGTGGAGGGTTTAGGGGCCTATCTAGTGGAGGGTTTAGGGGCCTATCTAGTGGAGGGTTTAGGGGGCCTATCTAGTGGAGGGTTTAGGGGCCTATCTAGTGGAGGGTTTAGGGGCCTATCTAGTGGAGGGTTTAGGGGCCTATCTAGTGGAGGGTTTAGGGGCCTATCTAGTGGAGGGATTAGGGGCCTATCTAGTGGAGGGTTTAGGGGGCCTATCTAGTGGAGGGTTTAGGGGCCTATCTAGTGGAGGGTTTAGGGGCCTATCTAGTGGAGGGTTTAGGGGGCCTATCTAGTGGAGGGTTTAGGGGGCCTATCTAGTGGAGGGTTTAGGGGCCTATCTAGTGGAGGGTTTAGGGGCCTATCTAGTGGAGGGATTAGGGGCCTATCTAGTGGAGGGTTTAGGGGCCTATCTAGTGGAGGGTTTAGGGGCCTATCTAGTGGAGGGTTTAGGGGCCTATCTAGTGGAGGGTTTAGGGGGCCTATCTAGTGGAGGGATTAGGGGGCCTATCTAGTGGAGGGTTTAGGGGGCCTATCTAGTGGAGGGTTTAGGGGGCCTATCTAGTGGAGGGTTTAGGGGGCCTATCTAGTGGAGGGATTAGGGGGCCTATCTAGTGGAGGGTTTAGGGGGCCTATCTAGTGGAGGGTTTAGGGGGCCTATCTAGTGGAGGGTTTAGGGGGCCTATCTAGTGGAGGGTTTAGGGGGCCTATCTAGTGGAGGGATTAGGGGCCTATCTAGTGGAGGGTTTAGGGGCCTATCTAGTGGAGGGTTTAGGGGGCCTATCTAGTGGAGGGTTTAGGGGGCCTATCTAGTGGAGGGTTTAGGGGCCTATCTAGTGGAGGGTTTAGGGGCCTATCTAGTGGAGGGTTTAGGGGGCCTATCTAGTGGAGGGTTAGGGGGCCTATCTAGTGGAGGGTTTAGGGGCCTATCTAGTGGAGGGTTTAGGGGCCTATCTAGTGGAGGGTTTAGGGGCCTATCTAGTGGAGGGATTAGGGGGCTATCTAGTGGAGGGTTTAGGGGGCCTATCTAGTGGAGGGTTTAGGGGGCCTATCTAGTGGAGGGATTAGGGGGCCTATCTAGTGGAGGGTTTAGGGGGCCTATCTAGTGGAGGGTTTAGGGGGCCTATCTAGTGGAGGGTTTAGGGGGCCTATCTAGTGGAGGGTTTAGGGGCCTATCTAGTGGAGGGGGGGGCCTATCTAGTGGAGGGTTTAGGGGCCTATCTAGTGGAGGGTTTAGGGGCCTATCTAGTGGAGGGTTTAGGGGGCCTATCTAGTGGAGGGATTAGGGGGCCTATCTAGTGGAGGGTTTAGGGGGCCTATCTAGTGGAGGTTTAGGGGCCTATCTAGTGGAGGGTTTAGGGGGCCTATCTAGTGGAGGGTTTAGGGGCCTATCTAGTGGAGGGATTAGGGGGCCTATCTAGTGGAGGGTTTAGGGGGCCTATCTAGTGGAGGGTTTAGGGGGCCTATCTAGTGGAGGGTTTAGGGGGCCTATCTAGTGGAGGGTTTAGGGGGCCTATTCAGTGGAGGGTTTAGGGGGCCTATCTAGTGGAGGGTTTAGGGGCCTATCTAGTGGAGGGTTTAGGGGCCTATCTAGTGGAGGGTTTAGGGGCCTATTCAGTGGAGGGTTTAGGGGGCCTATCTAGTGGAGGGTTTAGGGGGCCTATCTAGTGGAGGGTTTAGGGGGACTATTCAGTGGTATTCAGAATTGTGGATCGTCTGTGGAGGAAGATGTCTCTGTTGCATTCAATCATTGAATATCCGTGAGAGATATGCTTATTTTCAAGGCAACATTACATGCTATCAATAGCAGCGTACAGAAAGACTAATTATTAGATGCAATTTAAGCTAATGTTGTCTGAAATGATCTTTGGCTATTCTATCCTCTCGGAATGTCTTTTTATCCAGTGATATAATATAATCGCAGACCGTCCTGAAGGTTTGGCTTTTGGAACTGTAATCCTTCACAAGCTGTCTGGATCTGAGACTGAGATGTCTCTCTCTCTCTCTGGCCTGACATAATCATTTTCATCAGAGCTCGATGCGTCCCAAATAGCGCCCTTTTCCCTACAGAATACACTACACGAAATACATAATATATACAGTAGCAAGAAAAAGCATGTGAAGCCTTTGGGAATGACCTGGATTTCAGCATCGTCGCGACATTTGATCTGATCTTCATCCAGATCACAACAATAGACAAACACAGTCTGCTTAAACTAATAACACACAAACAATTATACGTTTTCATGTCTTTATTGACCACACCGTGTAAACATTCACAGTGCAGGGTGGGAGAAGTATGTGAACCCTTGGATTCAATAACAGGTCGGCTCTCCTCCGGCAGCAATTAACTCAACCAAACGTTCTCTATAGTTGTGGATCAGACCTGCACAACGGCCAGGAGGAATTTTGGAGCTTTCCTCTTTACAAAACTGTTTCAGTTCAGCAATATTCTTGGGATGTCTGGTGTAAACCGGTCTCTTGAGGTCATGCCACAGCATCTCAATCAGGTTGAGTTCAGGACTCTGACTGGGCCACTCCAGAAGGTGTATTTTATTCTGTTGAAGCCAATCTATTGTTGATTTACTTCTGTGTTTCAGGTCGTTGTCCTGTTACATCACCCAACTTCTGTTGAGTTTCAATTGGTGGACTGATAGCCTTACATTCTCCTGCAAAATGTCTTGATAAACTTGGGAATTCATTTTTCTGTTGATGATAGCAAGCTGTCCAGGCCTTGAGGCAGCAAAGCAGCCCCAAACCGTCACTATACTTGGGATGAGGTTTTGATGTTGGTGTGCTGTGCCTTTTTTTTCTCCACACATAGTGTTGTGTGTTCCTTCCAAACAACTTAACTTTAGTTTCATCTGTCCACAGAATAATTTGCCAGTAGCGCTGTGGAACATTCAGGTACTCCTTTGTGAACTTCAGACGTGCAGCAATGTTTTTTTGGACAGCAGTGGCTTCTCCCGTGGTGTCCTCCCATGAACACCATTCTTCTTTAGTGGTTTACGTATCGTAGACTCATCAAACGAGATGTTAGCATGTTCCAGAGATTTCTGTAAGTCTTTAGCTGATATTCTGGGATTCTTCTTAACCTCATTGAGTATTCTGCACTGTGCTCTTGCAGTCATCTTTGCAGGGCAGCCACACCTAGGGAGAGTAGCAACAGTGCTGAACTTTCTTCATCTATAGACAATTTGTCTTACCGTGGACTGAGTTTTAGAGATCTCTTTTATAACTCTTTCCAGCTTTTCGCAAGGCAACAATTCTTAATCTTGGGTCGTCTGAGATCTCTTTTCTTCAAGGCATGGTTCACATCAGGCGATGCTTCTTGTGAATAGCAAACTAACATTATGTGAGTTCTTTATGTAGGGCAACGCAGCTCTAACCAACATCTCCAATCTCGTCTCATTGATTGGACTCCAGGTTAGCTGACTCCTGACTCCAATTATATTTTGGAGAAGTCATTAGCCTTGGGGGGTTCACGTACTTTTCCCAACCTACACTGTGAAAGTTTAAATGATGTATTCAATATAGACAAGAAAAATATAATAATTTGTGTGTTATTTGTTTAAGCACACTGTGTGTCTATTGTTGTGACTTAGATGAAGATCAGATCAAATTTTATGACCAATTTATCCAGAAATCCAGGAAATTCCAAAGGGTTCATAAACTTTTTCTTGCCACTGTGTTTACACTACATGACCAAATGTATGTGGACACCTGCTCGTCAAACATCTCATTCCAAAATCATGGGCATTAATATGGAGTTGTTCCCCCTCCCATTTGCTGCTATAACAGCCTCCACTCTTCTGGAAAGGCTTTCCACTAGATGTTGGAACGTTGCTGCAGGGACTTGCTTCCATTCAGCCACAAGAGCATTAGTGAGGTCGGGCACTGATGTTGGCCGTGTAGGCCTGGCTCGCAGTCGGCGTTACAATTCATCCCAAAGGTGATCGATGGGTTTGAGGTCAGGGCTCTGTGCAGAACAGTTAAGTTCTTCCACAGCAATCTTGACAAACCATTTCTGTATGAACCTTGCTTTGTGCACACGGGCATTGTCATGCTGAGACAGGAAAGGGTCTTTATCAAACTGTTACCACAAAGTTGGAAGCACAGAATAATCTAGAATGTGTTGTATGCTGTAGTGTTAATATTTCCCCTCGCTGGAACTCAGGGGCCCGAACCATGAACAACAGCCCCAGACCATTATTCCTCCTCCACCAAACTTTACAGTTGGGACTATGCATTGGGGCAGGTAGCGTTCTCCTAGCATATGCCAAACCCGGATTTGTCCGTTGGGACTGCCAGATGGTGAAGCGTAGTGATTAATCACTCCAGAGAACGCATTTCTGCTCCAGAGTCCAATGGCGGTGAGCTTTACACCACTCCAGCCGACGCTTGGCGTTGCCCATGGTGATCTTAGGCTTGTGTGCGGCTGCTCGACCACGGAAACTCATTTCATGAAGCTCCCAATGAACAGTTATTGTGCTGACGTTGCTTCCAGAGGCAGTTTGGAACTCAGTAGTGAGATTTGCGACAGAGGACAGATTATTTTTATGTGCTTCAGCACTCAGCAGTCCCGTTCTGTGAGCTTGTGTGGTCTACCACTTTGTGGCTGAGCCGTTTTTGCTCCTAGATGTGTCCACTTCACAATAACAGCACTTACAGTTGACCAGGGCAGCTCTAGCAGGGCAGAAATTTGACGAACTGACTTGTTGGAAAGGTGGCATCCTATGACGGTGCCACGTTGAAAGTCACTGAGCTCTTCAGTACGGGCCATTCTACTGTTAATGTAGATTGCATGGTGGTGTGCTCGATTTTATTCACATGTTAACAATGGGTTTGTCTGAAACAGCCGAATCCACTAATTTGGAGGGGTATCCACATACAGTACATTTTTATATATAGTGTAAATGTCATTTGGGCTCTGGTTAATAGTAGTGGTTAGAGATAAAGTGTGTCATTTGGGCTCTGGATAATAGTAGTGCACTAAAAAGGGTGCCATTTGGGCTCTGGTTAATAGTAGTGTACTATAAAGTGTGTCATTTGGGCTCTGGTTAATAGTAGTGCACTAAAAAGGGTGCCATTTGGGCTCTGGTTAATAGTAGTGCACTATAAAGGGTGCCATTTGGGCTCTGGTTAATAGTAGTGCACTATAAAGGGTGGCATTTGGGCTCTGGTTAATAGTAGTGCACTATAAAGGGTGCCATTTGGGCTCTGGTTAATAGTAGTGCACTATAAAGGGTGGCATTTGGGCTCTGGTTAATAGTGGTGCACTATAAAGGGTGCCATTTGGGCTCTGGTTAATAGTAGTGCACTATAAAGGGTGCCATTTGGGCTCTGGTTAATAGTAGTGCACTATAAAGGGTGGCATTTGGGCTCTGGTTAATAGTGGTGCACTATAAAGGGTGCCATTTGGGCTCTGGTTAATAGTGGTGCACTATAAAGGGTGCCATTTGGGCTCTGGTTAATAGTAGTGCACTATAAAGGGTGCCATTTGGGCTCTGGTTAATAGTGGTGCACTATAAAGGGTGCCATTTGGGCTCTGGTTAATAGTGGTGCACTATAAAGGGTGCCATTTGGGCTCTGGTTAATAGTGGTGCACTATAAAGGGTGCCATTTGGGCTCTGGTTAATAATAACAGAAACTAGTTTAATCTGGGCGTGGTGAATGGTAGAATTTTTTTTTTTCCCTTTATTTAACCAGGCAAGTCAGTTAAGAACAAATTCTTATTTTCAATGACGGCCTTGGAACAGTGGGTTAACTCCCTGTTCAGGGGCAGAACGACAGATTTGTACCTTGTCAGCTCGGGGGTTTGAACTCGCAACCTTCCAGTTACTAGTCCAACGCTCTAACCACTGCCGCCCCAGAATAACAGAGGCATTGGTTGTGAAGTTCATTTTTCTCCCTGTGAAAGAATGCAATAACTTTGAGATAATGGCTACTGGCGTTAGACGTGATAGCGTTACTGTGATCGTGCACAGCTGACATGTTGTGCCGTGTTTCATGCGCGTATGAGGCCGTTAATTCTACTTTAGCAGAAACAAAACCATAGGTAAATGTTGCCTGGAACTGGTAGACCTGTAGCCCAGTGTGTCTTTGTATTATTGGACCAAGAGAATATATATTTTCAGTGTATCTCAGAGAGAGAGAACACACCGTCACATTGGAACTGGTAGACCTGTAGCCCAGTGTGTCTTTGTATTATTGGACCAGAGAATATATATTTTCAGTGTATCTCAGAGAGAGAGAACACACCGTCACATTGGAACTGGTAGACCTGTAGCCCAGTGTGTCTTTGTATTATTGGACCAGAGAATATATATTTTCAGAGAGAGAACACACCGTCACATTGGAACTGGTAGACCTGTAGCCCAGTGTGTCTTTGTATTATTGGACCAGAGAATATATCTTTTCAGAGAGAGAACACACCGTCACATTGGAACTGGTAGACCTGTAGCCCAGTGTGTCTTTGTATTATTGGACCAGAGAATATATCTTTTCAGAGAGAGAACACACCGTCACATTGTTGTAGCCTGTTCTGTCCTCTGACACTGTTGCCAACCGTTTTCAATGCATCGTAAATTCTCTCTTCTGTGCTTGTCTTAGCAGAAACATTAAGACTGATACACTATGGGTGGATGATGTGTTAAGGGAATTAAAGTATTGTAGCCCAGTGTGCCCCTGGCGTGGGCTAGCCAAGAGAGGTGAGATGTTTGTAGCCTGAAGCCTTTGTCTTTTGGTATTGTTGCCAACATGTTCTATGCATGTGTGCGCATCTCATCTTTTGTGTCTGTTGCAGAAACATTACGGCTGATATCCCGCAGCTGAATGTTGCAGCGTTGTATCACTCTGTGATCCTACATTACTGTTTCCACCTCCACATAAATGTAGGAATCCTCTAGTCTCGGTCTTCTTAGTAGAAAGGTTCACGGCTGCCGTAGCATGCCATAGGTGAATGTTTTAGGGTTAGGGGTTAGGGTTAGGGGTTAGGGTTAGGGTTAGGGGTTAGGGTTAGGGTTAGGGGTTAGGGTTAGGGGGAATGTTTAGGGAGCTGTATTTTCCCTTTCTCCTGCCATCTCTCACCATCCTCTCCCCCTTTATCCTTTTACGAGACACTGAGATTCCTTTATCCTTTTACTAGACACTGAGATTCCTTTATCCTTTTACTAGACACTGAGATTCCTTTATCCTTTTACTAGACACTGAGATTCCTTTATCCTTTTAGTAGACTGGACACTGAGATTCCTTTATCCTTTTACTAGACACTGAGATTCCTTTATCCTTTTACTAGACACTGAGATTCCTTTATCCTTTTACTAGACACTGAGATTCCTTTATCCTTTTACGACACACTGAGATTCCTTTATCCTTTTACGAGACACTGAGATTCCTTTATGCTTTTACTAGACACTGAGATTCCTTTATCCTTTTAGTAGACACTGAGATTCCTTTATCCTTTTACGAGACACTGAGATTCCTTTATCCTTTTACTAGACTAGACACTGAGATTCCTTTATCCTTTTACTAGACACTGAGATTCCTTTATCATTTTACTAGACACTGAGATTCCTTTATCCTTTTACTAGACACTGAGATTCCTTTATCCTTTTACTAGACACTGAGATTCCTTTATCCTTTTAGTAGACTAGACACTGAGATTCCTTTATCCTTTTACTAGACACTGAGATTCCTTTATCCTTTTACTAGACACTGAGATTCCTTTATCCTTTTAGTAGACTAGACACTGAGATTCCTTTATCCTTTTACTAGACACTGAGATTCCTTTATCCTTTTACTAGACTAGACACTGAGATTCCTTTATCCTTTTACTAGACACTGAGATTCCTTTATCCTTTTACTAGACACTGAGATTCCTTTATCCTTTTACTAGACACTGTTAGGACAGTAAGACGGGGACCAAATTCTAAAATACTCCAGTAGAATATTCAGCTTGTTTTTAATCACATTCACAACCGTAAGCTATTTTCAGTAATTATCTTTTCACTAACTTATAAGGAATGATCTTGTTGTGAGTTTATTTTTCCTGTAATAATGAATACAAATGACCTACAGTTAACACGTTGTCAGCTATATGCTGATGTCATACATGTGAATCCTTAATGAGATGGGTGGGGCTAAAGCTGAAGAGGGTGGTAACGAAGCTGAATGGGTGTAGACAAAGAAGAGCTCTTCACTATATACCAAAACATTCAAATGTGGGGTTACTAGTTGATCAACTTTCAAAGCAGAATTACTTTCCCGTTGTTCCTCAACTGTAGTGTGTGATACATCGTTTCCTAGCTCAGAGTCTGTACTTTTATCCAATGTCAAAAAAACACAATTTCAAACGAATCGAGCTGGTCGGTCACATATCCTGAGAGAGGAGTGGGAGAGACAGCGAGAGAGGGAACGAGAGCGAGATGTGAATTAGGAGGGTGGCGTAGTCGGCATCAAAGTACTCTGAAACATTTCTAAGTTGGTTGTCGTTTAGATAGCATTTCATTCACTATGGGTGATTTGTAGCAGAGACCAAGTATTATTCAGACTAGTGGTTGGACTATAACAAGAAGCCTTGGATAATGAGAATAGAGTCTTTGTCCTGTCACTCATTCCTCTCCCTCCTCTCCCACCATCCTGTCTCTCCCTCCTCTTCCTCCTCTCCCACCATCCTGTCACTCCTTCCTCTCCCTCCTCTCCCACCATCCTGTCTCTCCCTCCTCTTCCTCCTCTCCCACCATCCTGTCACTCCTTCCTCTCCCTCCTCTCCCACCCTCCTGTCTCTCCCTCCTCTTCCTCCCCCTGTTCTTTACTCGTCTCCCTCCTTTCTCTCCCTCCTCTTCCTCCCCCTGTTCTTTACTCCTCTCCCTCCTGTCCCTCCCTCCTCTCCCACCCTCCTGTCTCTCCCTCCTCTTCCTCCCCCTGTTCTTTACTCGTCTCCCTCCTTTCTCTCCCTCCCATCCCTCCCTCCCTACGCTCCTTCACTCCTCTCCAACCATCCATCCCTCCCTTCCCTATCTCCTCTTTCTCCCCCCCTCCTGTCTCTTCCTCCCTCCCTCTTCTCCCTCTTCTCCCTCTGCCCTCCCATACTGTGCCTAGTGTTCAGCCTGCAACTGTGATTATCTGCTGTCTGTCTGTGGTACAAACCCACCCTGTTCCTGTTAGACAAGGCCATCCTGTTCCTGTTAGACAAGGCCATCCTGTTCCTGTTAGACAAGACCACCCTGTTCCTGTTAGACAAGACCACCCTGTTCCTGTTAGACAAGACCATCCTGTTCCTGTTAGACAAGACCATCCTGTTCCTGTTAGACAAGGCCATCCTGTTCCTGTTAGACAAGGCCATCCTGTTCCTGTTAGACAAGACCATCCTGTTCATGTTAGACAAGGCCATCCTGTTCCTGTTAGACAAGGCCATCCTGTTCCTGTTAGACAAGACCATCCTGTTCCTGTTAGACAAGGCCATCCTGTTCCTGTTAGACAAGACCATCCTGTTCCTGTTAGACAAGGCCATCCTGTTCCTGTTAGACAAGACCATCCTGTTCCTGTTAGACAAGGCCATCCTGTTCCTGTTAGACAAGGCCATCCTGTTCCTGTTAGACAAGACCACCCTGTTCCTGTTAGACAAGACCATCCTGTTCCTGTTAGACAAGGCCATCCTGTTCCTGTTAGACAAGGCCATCCTGTTCCTGTTAGACAAGACCATCCTGTTCCTGTTAGACAAGGCCATCCTGTTCCTGTTAGACAAGACCATCCTGTTCCTGTTAGACAAGACCATCCTGTTCCTGTTAGACAAGGCCATCCTGTTCCTGTTAGACAAGACCATCCTGTTCCTGTTAGACAAGGCCATCCTGTTCCTGTTAGACAAGGCCACCCTGTTCCTGTCAGACAAGGCCATCCTGTTCCTGTTCCTGTTCCTGTTAGACAAGACCATCCTGTTCCTGTTAGACAAGGCCATCCTGTTCCTGTTAGACAAGATCATCCTACTCCTGTTAGACAAGGCCACCCTGTTCCTGTTAGACTAGGCCATCCTGCTCCTATTAGACAAGGGGTTTGTCTAGACACCAATCACGTGCTCCCAAATGGCACGGTATTCCTCGTGTAGTCCACTTATGTTGCCCTGGTCAAAAGTAGTGCTCTGTGTCTGCATTGTCTTGTTTATTAGACTGGTAGTGTGTGGTGTGTTACAGACTGGCAGTATGTTTTGTGTGAGACTGGCAGTGTGTGGTGTGTGAGACTGGCAGTATGTGGTGTGTGAGACTGGCAGTGTGTGGTGTGTGACACTGGCAGTGTGTGGTGTGTGAGACTGGCAGTGTGTGGTGTGTGAGACTGGCAGTGTGTGGTGTGTGAGACTGGCAGTGTGTGGTGTGTGACACTGGCAGTGTGTGGTGTGTGACACTGGCAGTGTGTGGTGTGTTACAGACTGGCAGTATGTGGTGTGTGAGACTGGCAGTGTGTGGTGTGTGAGACTGGCAGTATGTGGTGTGTGAGACTGGCAGTGTGTGGTGTGTGAGACTGGCAGTATGTGGTGTGTGAGACTGGCAGTGTGTGGTGTGTGAGACTGGCAGTGTGTGGTGTGTGAGACTGGCAGTGTGTGGTGTGTTACAGACTGGCAGTGTGTGGTGTGTGAGACTGGCAGTGTGTGGTGTGTTACAGACTGGCAGTGTGTGGTGTGTGAGACTGGCAGTGTGTGGTGTGTTAGACTGGCAGTGTGTGGTGTGTGAGACTGGCAGTGTGTGGTGTGTGAGACTGGCAGTGTGTGAGACTGGCAGTGTGTGGTGTGTGAGACTGGCAGTGTGTGGTGTGTGAGACTGGCAGTGTGTGGTGTGTTACAGACTGGCAGTGTGTGGTGTGTGAGACTGGCAGTGTGTGGTGTGTGAGACTGGCAGTGTGTGGTGTGTTATAGACTGGCAGTGTGTGGTGTGTGAGACTGGCAGTGTGTGGTGTGTGAGACTGGCAGTGTGTGGTGTGTGAGACTGGCAGTGTGTGGTGTGTGAGACTGGCAGTGTGTGAGACTGGAAGTGTGTGGTGTGTGAGACTGGCAGTGTGTGGTGTGTGAGACTGGCAGTGTGTGGTGTGTTACAGACTGGCAGTGTGTGGTGTGTGAGACTGGCAGTGTGTGGTGTGTGAGACTGGCAGTGTGTGGTGTGTGAGACTGGCAGTGTGTGCTTTGTTAGACTGGCAGTATGTGGTGTGAGACTGGCAGTGTGTGGTGTGAGACTGGCAGTGTGTGGTGTGTGAGACTGGCAGTGTGTGGTGTGTTACAGACTGGCAGTGTGTGGTGTGTGAGACTGGCAGTGTGTGGTGTGTGAGACTGGCAGTGTGTGGTGTGTGACACTGGCAGTGTGTGGTGTGTGACACTGGCAGTGTGTGGTGTGTTACAGACTGGCAGTGTGTGGTGTGTGAGACTGGCAGTGTGTGGTGTGTTACAGACTGGCAGTGTGTGGTGTGTGAGACTGGCAGTGTGTGGTGTGTGAGACTGGCAGTGTGTGGTGTGTGAGACTGGCAGTGTGTGGTGTGTGAGACTGGCAGTGTGTGGTGTGTGAGACTGGCAGTGTGTGGTGTGTGAGACTGGCAGTATGTGGTGTGTGAGACTGGCAGTGTGTGGTGTGTGACACTGGCAGTGTGTGGTGTGTTACAGACTGGCAGTGTGTGGTGTGTTACAGACTGGCAGTGTGTGGTGTGTGAGACTGGCAGTGTGTGGTGTGTGACACTGGCAGTGTGTGGTGTGTGAGACTGGCAGTGTGTGGTGTGTTACAGACTGGCAGTGTGTGGTGTGTGACACTGGCAGTGTGTGGTGTGTGACACTGGCAGTGTGTGGTGTGTTACAGACTGGCAGTGTGTGGTGTGTGAGACTGGCAGTGTGTGGTGTGTTACAGGCTGGCAGTGTGTGGTGTGTTACACTGGCAGTGTGTGGTGTGTTACAGACTGGCAGTGTGTGGTGTGTGACAATGGCAGTGTGTGATGTGTGACACTGGCAGTGTGTGGTGTGTTACAGACTGGCTGTGTGTGGTGTGTTACAGACTGGCAGTGTGTGGTGTGTTACAGACTGGCAGTGTGTGGTGTGTTACAGACTGGCAGTGTGTGGTGTGTTACAGACTGGCAGTGTGTGGTGTGTTACAGACTGGCAGTGTGTGGTGTGTTACAGACTGGCAGTGTGTGGTGTGTTACAGACTGGCAGTGTGTGGTGTGTTACAGACTGGCAGTGTGTGGTGTGTTACAGACTGGCAGTGTGTGGTGTGTTACAGACTGGCAGTGTGTGGTGTGTTACAGACTGGCAGTGTATGTTTCTGCCTTTCTCTTTTGAGAGTCACATGTGGATGGCGATCACTAAAGCTTGCTTTGCAGTGGGTGGGGGGGTCCGTCGTTGGTGCGCTTCCGGGGGCGTGGGGTGGGGGTGTGTGGGGGGGTCCTTCCTGTTCCCTTTGCTTATCCTTCCCTGTCTTCCTTCCTTCCTTCCTTCCTTCCCAAAACAGAGCACCTGCACACTGAGCACACTCCCTCCTCCTCCTCCCACCTGAGCACTGACACACCCCTTCCATCTGTCTTTTCCTACCCAGAATTCCCTAACAACCCGCCACCTGGGGGCCGTGAGATCCCGCAGGAGCAGCACAATGCGGGTGCCGTCATCGGGGGCGCCGTGGGCGGGGTCGTCCTGTTAGCGGCGGCCGCCACCCTGCTCTTTGTGTTCCTGCGCCGCCGCCAGCGCACCTTCAAGGGCGACTACAGCACCAAGAAACAGGTGTTTGGGAACGGCTACAGCAAGGCCGGGGGCCTGCCAGCCCACCCTCCCATCCCCAACAACCTGCAGTACCCAGACGACTCAGATGACGAGAAGAAGCCTACCCAGATCGCTGTGACCGGAGGGTTCGAGGCGAGCGAGCGTGATTTTGACGGAGACGCGGAGGACTTGAAGAGGCCCTATTTCACAGTGGACGAAGGAGAGAGTCAAGATTTTGATGAACGGACTCTCGCTTTCCAGTACAACCCCGGGCCGGATATAGCCGATGATATGGTGTCCCAAACCGATGGCTCTGTCATTTCAAAGAAAGAGTGGTATGTGTAGGGGCAACAAGCAACCAAACCAACCAACCAAGCTCCCGTCCCACCCACCTACCATCGCACTAGCACCACCACCACCACCACTACCATCACTACTACCACCACACCACCACTACCATCACTACTACCACCACCACCACCCCTACTTCCACCACCACCACCCCTACTTCCACCACCACCACTACTACCACTAATACCACCACACCACACCACCACCACCCCTACTTCCACCACCACCACCACCCCTACTTCCACCACCACCACCCCTACTTCCACCACCACCACCCCTACTTCCACCACCACCACCCCTACTTCCACCACCACCACCACTACCACCACTACTACCACCACTACTACCCCCACTATTACCACCACACCACCACCACCACCCCTACTTCCACCATTAGCACCACTACTACCACCCCTACTTCCACCACCACCACTACTACCACTAATACCACCCCCTACTACCACCACACCACCACTACCACCACCACCACTACCACCACTAATACCACCACCACTACTACCACCACACCACCACCACTACCACCACACCACCACCACCCCCAATTCAACTACTACCACCCCTACTTCCACCACCACCACTACCAGCACACCACCACTAATACTACTACCACCACCACAACTACCACCACCACCCCTACCTCCACCACCACCACTACTACCACCACCACAACTACCACCACCACCCCTACTTCCACCACCACCACTACCACTACCACCACCACTACTACCACCACCACAACTACCACCACCACTACTACCCCCACCACCACTACCACCAATACTACCCCTACCACCACCACTACTACCGCCACTACCACCAGCACCACTACCACCACTACTACCACCACTACTACCACCACCACTACCACCACCACCCCTACCACCACTACTACAACCACCACCCCTACAACCACCACCACTACTACCACCACAACACCTCACCCCATCCCTCCCTCCACCTCATCCCTCAGCAGTTCTGTGTAGTACCACCCCAACCCCCCAGCCCATCACCACTACTACCACTACTACCACCCCAACCCCCCAGCCCATCACCACCCAGTGAGCTAATTCCACTTTAGAAAATGCAACATCAAGTCCTAAAGAGCTCTACTGCCACTTCTACCACCACCACTACTACCACCACCACCACTACCACCACTACCACCACCACCACTACCACTACCACCACCACCACCACCACCACTACTACCACTACTACTACCACTACTACCACCCCAACCCCCAGCCCATCACCACTACTACCACTACTACCACCCCAACCCCCCGCCCATCACCACTACTACCACTACTACCACCCCAACCCCCAGCCCATCACCACTACTACCACTACTACCACCCCAACCCCCAGCCCATCACCACTACTACCACTACTACCACCCCAACCCCCCAGCCCATCACCACTACTACCACTACTACCACCCCAACCCCCCAGCCCATCACCACTACTACCACTACTACCACTACTACCACCCCATCAAGTCCTAAAGAGCTCATCATCAACATGTCAAATATGACATTACATTGAAATTCCATGAAATTAAACTGCAGATAATCCAAAACATGGTTTGTCATTGGACTCAACCACCATTGACTACCATTGGACTCATGTTCAACCACCATTGACTACCATTGGACTCATGTCCAACCACCATTGACTACCATTGGACTCATGTCCAACCACCATTGACTACCATTGGACTCGTGTTCAACCACCATTGACTACCATTGGACTCATGTTCAACCACCATTGACTACCATTGGACTCATGTTCAACCACCATTGACTACCATTGGACTCATGTTCAACCACCATTGACTACCATTGGACTCATGTTCAACCACCATTGACTACCATTGGACTCATGTCCAACCACCATTGACTACCATTGGACTCGTGTTCAACCACCATTGACTACCATTGGACTCGTGTTCAACCACCATTGACTACCATTGGACTCATGTTCAACCACCATTGACTACCATTGGACTCATGTTCAACCACCATTGACTACCATTGGACTCATGTTCAACCACCATTGACTACCATTGGACTCGTGTTCAACCACCATTGACTACCATTGGACTCATGTTCAACCACCATTGACTACCATTGGACTCATGTTCAACCACCATTGACTACCATTGGACTCATGTTCAACCACCATTGACTACCATTGGACTCATGTTCAACCACCATTGACTACCATTGGACTCGTGTTCAACCACCATTGACTACCATTGGACTCATGTTCAACCACCATTGACTACCATTGGACTCGTGTTCAACCACCATTGACTACCATTGGACTCGTGTTCAACCACCATTGACTACCATTGGACTCATGTTCAACCACCATTGACTACCATTGGACTCATGTTCTACCACCATTGACTACCATTGGACTCATGCCCAACCACCATTGACTACCATTGGACTCATGCCCAAACCACCATTGACTACCATTGGACTCATGTTCAACCACCATTGACTACCATTGGACTCATGTTCAACCACCATTGACTACCATTGGACTCGTGTTCAACCACCATTGACTACCATTGGACTCATGTTCAACCACCATTGACTACCATTGGACTCATGTTCAACCACCATTGACTACCATTGGACTCATGTTCAACCACCATTGACTACCATTGGACTCGTGTTCAACCACCATTGACTACCATTGGACTCGTGTTCAACCACCATTGACTACCATTGGACTCGTGTTCAACCACCATTGACTACCATTGGACTCATGTTTAACCACCATTGACTACCATTGGACTCATGCCCAAACCACCATTGACTACCATTGGACTCATGCCAAACCACCATTGACTACCATTGGACTCATGTTCAACCACCATTGACTTTTCAAGGCCAGACAGAAAGATCTGGTCACTTGGAAAATACAGGTGGATTATTGTTGTGTGTTTTTCCATGATATTCTAAATGTATTACATGTATAGAGACTTGGGAGAGATGAGGTATTTGCTGAGCACATTGTGAAAGTCCAACACTGGATGTATGATACATTGTTTTTTATTATTCTTCTCATCACCATTGCCTTTTCTGCGTTTTAAAAAAAAAAATATATAACTTGTTTTTGTATGTTATGGGGTCAACTAGGGGTCAAAGGTTGTCTAGGGGGTAAAATGTAAATCTATAGATGGAGTTGTACAGATGGTCTCTTATTCAGTATGACCAGCAACACTAGTAAAGACTGGTTCCGCCCATGTATTTCAGCAGAACACACCATACTACAGAGTATAGTAGTAGGGGAGACTGGGGTAAGTTGAGACATTTTTGGTGCGTTCAGCATCATTCCGTCAAGGGAAATAAATGATTATTTCTAACGAAGATATCTACATATATTTCAGGATGTTTTGTATCCTCTGTTAATAAGTGGTTTCTCGGCACTACTTACTCCAGGTATGAGGTAAGGTGAGCCGTCTTTCAAATGTCTGTACCGAAAACCAATACTTTTTCTACCATGTCTATCTTTATTTCCCAAACACAATTATGCAAAATCACAACGGTATTTTAATCATTTTAAGCCTCTCTTAACATAGGCCAGGCCCTGTTGTTACCTCATATGCCTTGCATTATGCCTGGTGAGAAAGCACTTCAATTAGCTCTTACTTGCTATTGGTTCAACCATTGGCTCAAAGTACCCAAAGGCTAACATGTTGACTTTATTAGCCCATACAGCTACAAGGATGTACTTCCATGCCAGGTTTATAACCTCACATTGAAGCTTTTAGAGGTCAGAACTGATGTATAAAACAATCTTGAAATGATCTACTTTAATTTAGATACAAGCATCATGAAACCTCTTAACACAATCAATTCATTTGACTTGGTGAATACCAGTGTTTTGGGACTCGCTAACCACTCGCTAACTTGCTAACCACTTTTTCCATGTGGTTTCTTCCTTCACGGTCTCCATGAGATGATGACCCCTTCCCAGATATTTGGTCAAATGATTCATTTTGTGTATTGTTTCTTAGAAACAAGGGGGGGGGGGGCGGCTCAACTTTGGCTCAGGTTACCCCATTCTCCCTTGACTGTGTGTTAGACTATATGATGTATTTTTTTGCCTCCTCGCAGACCTAACTAAAAAAAGACATGTATGGTTTTAGCTTCTCTCCAAAGACATGTATGTTTTGTTTTTTTTATGTAAGAACTCTGTACTCTTCAGGGTATCATGAGGCGTGTGCACACTGCACTGAGAGCTCAGGCACATGTCAACGCACCAAGCCATGTGGACATGGCAGTAATACATACAGGCCTAGAGGAGACGGCAGTAGATATAGAAGGAGAATGCGTCACTACGTGCCCTACATTCAGATGCCGAGTTGTTTTAGTGGCCATTTTAGTTTGGCAGCCATTTTAGTTTGGCAGCCATTTTAGTTTGTCAGCCATTTTAGGTCCACTGAGAAAGCAGAGAGAGAGAGAGAGAAGGCATAAAGGCTGATGAACCACTTAAGTTGATCCTACATTCACGTCTTAAGGGTTGTCCAGTGTTTTCAACAGACAAGACAACGACAAAAAAAATGACTTCAATGATGCTCTGAGAAATTTCATTCAATAATCTGTATCTTGAAAGGGTCTACCTGTGTACCTGAACTCTTTACGTAATTAAAATGTGTATTTGGGTTGTTTGAGCGATCGTAATCATGTCTTATTTTAGCCACGTTGGATCACTGTGGATATCAACAGAAGGTTCCAGAGTGATGTTGGGCCTGTATGACTGTATGAATTGTCCCTAAGGTACTAGCTACAGTACTTCCCACTCACGCCACCTTTAGCAGGAGCCTCCTGGGACAATGAGGACATGAGGACAATGAGGACAATGCTAAACGTGGGTGTGCTGCTCTGCCTTCGGAGAGAACGTTTTTAAAAGCAAAGGGAATAGAGAAATATTGTGATAAATATTGTCACACCCGAATTTGTCAAGCTCTGTTTTTTTTATTTTTGTTGTTTGTTTTCATTGGGTGATGGTCTTTGTTTCATAGATTAAATTGCAACAGCTCTGTATCGATTCATACTGGAGAAAAAAAAGATGGTTCTCTTTGCCTGCCATGTTGGCAGCTGAAGCTGTATGATGGACATACAACTATCCTTTAGAGAGCCATTGTATTGGTTTGCTTTTTAAACACACTATCTTGCTTGCCAGTAGCCGAGGTCCACAGCAGACCACACAGTCTTTGTCCTCACAGCTTTGAGGTCCATCACACACAAGCTACAGTACAATATTATGATTGGCAAAACAAAAAAAAAAGTACGTTGTGGGAATTCTGTCAAAAAAAGAGACAGGAGTCAAAGCACAGAGGATTAATTACCTGGCTCATTTTAAACCGGGAGAAAAGATAAAGTGGTTGTTGTTATGTGATTTATGTGAGGGTTGGATGTATGGGTGTTGTTTGCAGGGGAGGCTGGTGGGAGGAGGTATTGGAGGACGGGCTTTGTGCTCACAGATCAGAGGAGAAGATGGCTCCTTGCCAGTGTTTGTAGAGAGGTGGGATATGATGTGCTGGCCAGAGGCTGACAGGATTTCATCATTCTGTAGAGACCAACGTTTCATCTCAAAAGCACCCCATCCCATACAATGCAAACTACTAATGAGCAGTGCACTATGTAGGGAATAGGGTGCTATTTGGGACGCAAACTAAATATTAGTGTTGCATGTTTCTCTGCAGACCCAGCAACATGATTCTGATTCTGAACCACTACTATAATGTGATTCTGATTCTGAACCACCACTATAATGTGATTCTGATTCTGAACCACCACTATAATGTGATTCTGAACCACCACTATAATGTGATTCTGATTCTGAACCACCACTATAATGTGATTCTGATTCTGAACCACCACTATAATGTGATTCTGATTCTGAACCACCACTATAATGTGATTCTGATTCTGAACCACCACTATAATGTGATTCTGATTCTGAACCACCACTATAATGTGATTCTGATTCTGAACCACCACTATAATGTGATTCTGAACCACCACTATAATGTGATTCTGATTCTGAACCACCACTATAATGTGATTCTGATTCTGAACCACCACTATAATGTGATTCTGATTCTGAACCACCACTATAATGTGATTCTGATTCTGAACCACCACTATAATGTGATTCTGATTCTGAACCACCACTATAATGTGATTCTGATTCTGAACCATCACTATAATGTGATTCTGATTCTGAACCATCACTATAATGTGATTCTGATTCTGAACCATCACTATAATGTGATTCTGATTCTGAACCATCACTATAATGTGATTCTGATTCTGAACCATCACTATAATGTATTGATTCTGATTCTGAACCATCACTATAATGTGATTCTGAACCATCACTATAATGTGATTCTGATTCGGAACCACCACTATAATGTGATTCTGATTCTGAACCACTACTATAATGTGATTCTGATTCTGAACCATCACTATAATGTGTTGATTCTGATTCTGAACCATCACTATAATGTGATTCTGATTCTGAACCATCACTATAATGTGATTCTGATTCTGAACCATCACTATAATGTGTTGATTCTGATTCTGAACCATCACTATAATGTATTGATTCTGATTCTGAACCATCACTATAATGTGTTGATTCTGATTCTGAACCATCACTATAATGTGTTGATTCTGATTCTGAACCATCACTATAATGTGATTCTGATTCTGAACCACCACTATAATGTGATTCTGATTCTGAACCACCACTATAATGTGATTCTGATTCTGAACCACCACTATAATGTGATTCTGATTCTGAACCACCACTATAATGTGATTCTGATTCTGAACCATCACTATAATGTATTGATTCTGATTCTGAACCACCACTATAATGTGATTCTGATTCTGAACCATCACTATAATGTGATTCTGAACCACCACTATAATGTGATTCTGATTCTGAACCACCACTATAATGTGATTCTGATTCTGAACCACCACTATAATGTGATTCTGATTCTGAACCATCACTATAATGTGTTGATTCTGATTCTGAACCACCACTATAATGTGATTCTGATTCTGAACCATCACTATAATGTGATTCTGATTCTGAACCACCACTATAATGTGATTCTGAACCATCACTATAATGTGGTGATTCTGATTCTGAACCACCACTATAATGTGATTCTGATTCTGAACCACTACTATAATGTGATTCTGATTCTGAACCACCACTATAATGTGATTCTGATTCTGAACCACCACTATAATGTGATTCTGATTCTGAACCACCACTATAATGTGATTCTGATTCTGAACCATCACTATAATGTGATTCTGATTCTGAACCATCACTATAATGTGATTCTGATTCTGAACCACCACTATAATGTGATTCTGATTCTGAACCACCACTATAATGTGATTCTGATTCTGAACCATCACTATAATGTGATTCTGATTCTGAACCATCACTATAATGTGATTCTGATTCTGAACCACCACTATAATGTGATTCTGAACCACCACTATAATGTGATTCTGAACCACCACTATAATGTGTTGATTCTGATTCTGAACCATCACTATAATGTGATTCTGATTCTGAACCACCACTATAATGTGATTCTGATTCTGAACCACCACTATAATGTGATTCTGAACCATCACTATAATGTGATTCTGATTCTGAACCATCACTATAATGTGATTCTGAACCACCACTATAATGTGATTCTGATTCTGAACCACCACTATAATGTGATTCTGATTCTGAACCACCAATATAATGTGATTCTGAACCTCCACTATAATGTGATTCTGCACCATCACTATAATGTGATTCTGATTCTGAACCATCACTATAATGTGATTCTGATTCTGAACCACCACTATAATGTGATTCTGATTCTGAACCATCACTATAATGTGATTCTGATTCTGAACCACCACTATAATGTGATTCTGATTCTGAACCACCACTATAATGTGATTCTGATTCTGAACCACCACTATAATGTGATTCTGATTCTGAACCACTACTATAATGTGATTCTGATTCTGAACCACCACTATAATGTGATTCTGATTCTGAACCACCACTATAATGTGATTCTGATTCTGAACCACCACTATAATGTGATTCTGAACCACCACTATAATGTGATTCTGATTCTGAACCACCACTATAATGTGATTCTGATTCTGAACCACCACTATATGATTCTGATTCTGAACCACCACTATGTGATTCTGAACCACCACTATAATGTGATTCTGATTCTGAACCACCACTATAATGTGATTCTGATTCTGAACCACCACTATAATGTGATTCTGATTCTGAACCACCACTATAATGTGATTCTGATTCTGAACCACCACTATAATGTGATTCTGATTCTGAACCACCACTATAATGTGATTCTGATTCTGAACCACCACTATAATGTGATTCTGATTCTGAACCACCACTATAATGTGATTCTGATTCTGAACCACCACTATAATGTGATTCTGATTCTGAACCACCACTATAATGTGATTCTGATTCTGAACCACCACTATAATGTGATTCTGATTCTGAACCACCACTATAATGTGATTCTGAACCACCACTATAATGTGATTCTGAACCACCACTATAATGTGATTCTGATTCTGAACCACCACTATAATGTGATTCTGATTCTGAACCACCACTATAATGTGATTCTGATTCTGAACCACCACTATAATGTGATTCTGATTCTGAACCACCACTATAATGTGATTCTGAACCACCACTATAATGTGATTCTGAACCACCACTATAATGTGATTCTGATTCTGAACCACCACTATAATGTGATTCTGATTCTGAACCACCACTATAATGTGATTCTGAACCACCACTATAATGTGATTCTGAACCACCACTATAATGTGATTCTGAACCACCACTATAATGTGATTCTGAACCACCACTATAATGTGATTCTGAACCACCACTATAATGTGATTCTGAACCACCACTATAAAGTGATTCTGATTCTGAACCACCACTATGTGATTCTGATTCTGAACCACCACTATGTGTCACTATGTGTTACACTTTAAAGATGAGAACACAACTATAATGACGTTACACCATTTTTATTTTCGTCTTGTGTTCTTTATTCCTGCTGCAATGATTCTGAATGAAAACCACGTGCAACACGTTTTATGAAAGAGACCATACCATACATGATCCTCCCACAGTCATTGAGAGATTTGGTATAATTCAAACACCCCTAGAACACAACGGTGTCCCAGTGCCCAAAGCATTTCCATAACCGAAGTCGATTATATTTCTATTCAAGCACAAATCAATGTTTTGTTCCTCTTTTAGGAACCACTGCCATACTTGACCTGAAATGATTTTTTAAAAAAATATGGGAGAATGACAGTATTAGGTATTGGTGTTGTCCTTGAATCCATAGATTATGGTTGTTGTAAAAATTATTCTCTATCTTGTTTTTCATTGTCATTCCCTCAATATACTTTTGTATACAAAAGCATTAAGTCTGAAGGCTTCAACTCTTTTGTATACAATAGCATTACGTCTGTAAGCTTCAGCCCAACATTCCATTGTAAATAATGTATATAATATTGAAGTTGAGATTATAGATGGGTTTTATTTAGGGGCCCTCCTGCCTGTTCAATAAACAACAGACCTATCGTCCCTAAAACAACAGACCTATCGTCCCTAAATCAACAGACCTATCTCCCCCACAATAGACCTATCTCCACCACAACAACAGACCTATCGTCCCTAAAACAACAGACCTATCTCCCCCACAACAACAGACCTATCGTCCCTAAAACAACAGACCTATCTCCCCCACAACAACAGACCTATCTCCCCCACAACAACAGACCTATCAACCCACAACAACAGACCTATCGACCCACAACAACAGACCTATCAACCCACAACAACAGACCTATCAACCCACAACAACCGACCTATCGACCCACAACAACAGACCTATCAACCCACAACAACAGACCTATCACAACCAGACCTACCCAAACAACAGACCTATCAACCCACAACAACAGACCTATCAACCCACAACAACAGACCTATCAACCCACAACAACAGACCTACCAACCCACAACAACAGACCTATCAACCAAACAGACCCAACCCAACAACAGACCAACCCACAACAACTGACCTAACCCACAACAACAGACCTATCAACCCACAACAACAGACCTATCAACCCACAACAACAGACCTATCAACCCACAACAACAGACCTATCAACCCACAACAACAGACCTATCAACCCACAACAACAGACCTATCAACCCACAACAACAGACCTATCAACCCACAACAACAGACCTATCAACCCACAACAACAGACCTATCAACCCACAACAACAGACCTATCAACCCACAACAACAGACCTATCAACCCACAACAACAGACCTATCGACCCACAACAACAGACCTATCGACCCACAACAACAGACCTATCAACCCACAACAACAGACCTATCAACCCACAACAACAGACCTATCGACCCACAACAACAGACCTATCAACCCACAACAACAGACCTATCGACCCACAACAACAGACCTATCAACCCACAACAACAGACCTATCGACCCACAACAACAGACCTATCGACCCACAACAACAGACCTATCGACCCACAACAACAGACCTATCAACCCACAACAACAGACCTATCAACCCACAACAACAGACCTATCAACCCACAACAACAGACCTATCAACCCACAACAACAGACCTATCAACCCACAACAACAGACCTATCAACCCACAACAACAGACCTATCAACCCACAACAACAGACCTATCTCCCCCACAACAACAGACCTATTTTGACTGCAAACATATATAATACAGATCAACTACGATTAGGTTTGCAAAATTCTGGTAACTCCAGTCAGGACTTCTGGGAATTTGGCGGAAGTTACTGGAAATGTTCAACCCTACCTTTGATGGCTAGATTGAGTTGATATGCATAAATTAGTGTTACCACCATCATCCACCTGAATCTGACCACTCCAGCACAGTAGGTCGCGTCCACATTCTGCTTGTCCCCTCTTTGATTCCAGAAATCTTCCAACTGGAATGTCTGGAAAACCTGGGAACCTTGGGGGAAAGTTACCGGAATTTTGCAACCCAAACAGCAAGGTTTTGATATTGCTGCCGATATGAGCTATTATTGTCACAGAGCCGATGCATTCCTTAGATTGACTGTAAAATAATCAACTGCAACGAAATAAAAGGAGAGAGAAGTTGTCTGTTTGCAGCCATGTGAATGACAAATATGTCTGAGGGTGTTATTACAAATATTGGTGGAAAAAAAACAATTCTTGTTCACATGTGATGATCCAGTGAAGTAACTTGTATTTGTTTTTAAAAGCATTAAATGATTTCAATAGTCAATGCTGTTCTCCTGTCCCCATTCACTCACTGACTGAGTAGCGCTGTTCTCCTGTCCCCATTCACTCACTGAATGAGTAGTGCTGTTCTCCTGTCCCCATTCACTCACTGTCACGTGGAACCCTCTGGTCAACAGAAGTACACTACATAGGGAATAGGGTGTCACGTGGAACCCTCTGGTCAACAGTAGTACACTACATAGGGAATAGGGTTCCATGTGGAACCCTCTGGTCAACAGAAGTACACTACATAGGGAATAGGGTTCCACGTGGAACTCTCTGGTCCACAGAAGTACACTACATAGGGAATAGGGTGTCCACGTGGAACCCTCTGGTCAACAGAAGTACACTACATAGGGAATAGGGTGAATAGGGTTCCACGTGGAACCCTCTGGTCAACAGTAGTACACTACATCAGGGAATAGGGTTCCACGTGGAACCCTCTGGTCAACAGTAGTACACTACATAGGGAATAGGGATTCCACGTGGAACCCTCTGGTCAACAGTAGTACACTACATAGGGAATAGGGTGTCACGTGGAACCCTCTGATCAACAGTAGTACACTACATAGGGAATAGGGTTCTACGTGGAACCCTTTGGTCAACAGTAGTACATTACATAGGGAATAGGGTTCCACGTGGAAACCTCTGGTCAACAGTAGTACACTACATAGGGAATAGGGTGCTACGTGGAACCCTTTGGTCAACAGTAGTACACTACATAGGGAATAGGGTTCCACGTGGGACGCATCATTTTTAAGTGCATAACTTTACGAAAGTAGGTTTTGATGACGTCAGCTCCTCCTCCGTACCAATTGAGTCCCTCCGTAGTAGAACCCGGCATATTACCTTGTCTGTTTAATTAACATGATCATTCATGGAAATCAGATGATATTTTTTACAAACGATATGATGATGGTGTTGACTGTAGTAAAAATGCTTATCTCTATATTGATCTTGTTTGATTGTACTTTTCCTTATTCAGCCTTATAGGTCTTCACCTTTGTGAGGGCCTGAAGGTCTTTCCACACCTGGTTCCTGGTCTTTCCACACCTGGTTCCTGGTCTTTCCACACCTGGTTCCTGGTCTTTCCACACCTGGTTCCTGGTCTTTCCACACCTGGTTCCTGGTCTTTCCACACCTGGTTCCTGGTCTTTCCACACCTGGTTCCTGGTCTTTCCACACCTGGTTCCTGGTCTTTCCACACCTTTCATCCTCAGACATCCATGCAACTTGATTTCGAATTAGTTCTATGAGTGCAACATTCCACTTTAAACAATACAGATGTTTATCTCCCTGCCACACCTTAACAGGCTCAGTTAAACAGACCAAGGTGGAGCTGACACTCGGTTAACATTACAGGTCAACTAGGTTAACATTACAGGTTAACTCGGTTAACATTACAGGTTAACTAGGTTAACTCGGTTAACATTACAGGTTAACATTACAGGTTAACTAGGTTAACATTACAGGTCAACTAGGTTAACATTACAGGTTAACTCGGTTAACATTACAGAAACACAGAGAGATATAAGGGGTTGAGGAAAACCCCATACCCATACCATTTTAACGTATGACATTATATCAATGAGACTGACATTACAGACAATACCGAGAACCAGAAGGTGGAGACTAACATTAAGGACATTACAGAGACCCTAAAGGTGGAGACTAACATTAAGGACATTACAGAGACCGAGAAAGTGGAGACTGACATTAAGGACATTACAGAGACTCAGAAGGTGGAGACTAACATTTAATTAAGGACATTACAGAGACCCAGAAGGTGGAGACTAACATCACAGAGACCCAAAAGGTGGAGTTTAACATCACAGAGACCCAGAAGGTGGAGTTTAACATCACAGAGACCCAAAAGGTGGAGTTTAACATCACAGAGACCCAAAAGGTGGAGTTTAACATCACAGAGACCCAAAAGGTGGAGTTTAACATCACAGAGACCCAGAAGGTGGAGTTTAACATCACAGAGACCCAAAAGGTGGAGTTTAACATCACAGAGACCCAGAAGGTGGAGTTTAACATCACAGAGACCCAGAAGGTGGAGACTAACATCACAGAGACCCAGAAGGTGGAGTTTAACATCACAGAGACCCAGAAGGTGGAGACTAACATCACAGAGACCCAGAAGGTGGAGTTTAACATCACAGAGACCCAGAAGGTGGAGACTAACATCACAGAGACCCAGAAGGTGGAGTTTAACATCACAGAGACCCAGAAGGTGAAGACTAACATTAAGGACATTACAGAGACCCAGAAGGTGGAGTTTAACATTACAAAGATCCAGAAGGTGGAGACTAACATTACGGACATTACAGAGACCCAGAAGGTGGAGACCTCCCAGAACCCATATTAATGAATCTAAGAATCCCTATTAATGGAACATTAAGGACATTACAGAGACCCAGAAGGTGGAGACTAACATCACAGAGACCCAGAAGGTGGAGTTTAACATCACAGAGATCCAGAAGGTGCAGACTAACATTAAGGACATTACAGAGACCCAGAAGGTGGAGACTAACATCACAGAGACCCAGAAGGTGGATCCTCTAAGAACCCCTATTAATGATCCTAAGAACCCCTAGAATATAGACATTAATGGATCAGAGACCTCTAGAAGGTGGAGTTGAACCCCTATTAATGAATCAGAACCCCTATTAATGAATCCCTAAGAAGGTGGAGTCCTCTAACATTAATGGATCCTCTGAGAACCCCTATTAATGATCCTCTAGAAGGATCCTCTGAGAACTATCATTAATGAATCCTCTAAGAACATTACAGAGACCTCAGAAGGTGGAGTTTAACATCACAGAGAACCCCTATTAATGTGGAGAACCTTTAACCCTATCACAGAACCAGAAGGTGGTGACTAACATTAAGAACATTAATGGATAAACCCCTAAATAATAATATATGCCATTTAATGGATCCTCTAGAATCCCGACTATTGTGTGCATACATTCTACGTATGGGTGGTCCTCTAAGAATCGAACCCACTACCCTGGCGTTACAAGCGCCATGCTCTACCAACTGAGCTAGAGACCTGAGAACCCCTATTAATGGATCCTCTAAGAACCCCTATTAATGGATCCTCTGAGAACCCCTATTAATGGATCCTCTAAGAACCCCTATTAATGGATCCTCTGAGAACCCCTATTAATGGGTCCTCTAAGAACCCCTATTAATGGATCCTCTGAGAACCCCTATTAATGGATCCTCTAAGAACCCCTATTAATGGGTCCCTATTAATGGATCCTCTAAGAACCCCTATTAATGGATCCTCTGAGAACCCCTATTAATGGATCCTCTAAGAACCCCTATTAATGGGTCCCTATTAATGGGTCCTCTAAGAACCCCTATTAATGGATCCTCTAAGAACCCCTATTAATGGATCCCTATTAATGGATCCTCTAAGAACCCCTATTAATGGGTCCCTATTAATGGATCCTCTAAGAACCCCTATTAATGGGTCCCTATTAATGGATCCTCTAAGAACCCCTATTAATGGGTCCCTATTAATGGATCCTCTAAGAACCCCTATTAATGGATCCTCCCCTATTAGAATCCTCCCCTATTAATGGGAACCCTCCTCTATTAATGGATCCTCTAAGAACCCCTATTAATGGATCCTCTGAGAACCCCTATTAATGGATCCTCTAAGAACCCCTATTAATGGATCCTCTGAGAACCCCTATTAATGGATCCTCTAAGAACCCCTATTAATGGATCCTCTGAGAACCCCTATTAATGGATCCTCTGAGAACCCCTATTAATGGATCCTCTAAGAACCCCTATTAATGGATCCTCTAAGAACCCCTATTAATGGATCCTCTAAGAACCCCTATTAATGGATCCTCTAAGAACCCCTATTAATGGATCACCTAAGAACCCCTATTAATGGATCACCTAAGAACCCCTATTAATGGATCCTCTGAGAACCCCTATTAATGGATCCTCTAAGAACCCCTATTAATGGATCCTCTAAGAACCCCTATTAATGGATCCTCTAAGAACCCCTATTAATGGATCCTCTAAGAACCCCTATTAATGGATCCTCTAAGAACCCCTATTAATGGATCACCTAAGAACCCCTATTAATGGATCCTCTGAGAACCCCTATTAATGGATCCTCTGAGAACCCCTATTAATGGATCCTCTAAGAACCCCTATTAATGGATCCTCTAAGAACCCCTAGTAATGGATCATCTAAGAACCCCTATTAATGGATCCTCTGAGAACCCCTATTAATGGATCCTCTGAGAACCCCTATTAATGGGTCATCTAAGAACCCCTATTAATGAATCCTCTAAGAACCCCTATTAATGGATCCTCTAAGAACCCCTATGAATGGATCCTCTAAGAACCCCTATTAATGAATCCTCTAAGAACCCCTATTAATGGATCCTCTAAGAACCCCTATTAATGGATCCTCTAAGAACCCATATTAATGAATCCTCTGAGAACCCCTATTAATGGATCCTCTAAGAACCCCTATTAATGGATCCTCTAAGAACCCCTATTAATGAATCCTCTAAGAACCCCTATTAATGGATCCTCTAAGAACCCCTATTAATGGATCCTGTAAGAACCCCTATTAATGGATCCTCTGTAAGAACCCCCCTATTAATGGATCCTCTGAGAACCCCTATTAATGGATCCTCTAAGAACCCCTATTAATGAATCCTCTAAGAACCACTATTAATGGATCCTCTAAGAACCCTTATTAATGAATCCTCTAAGAACCCCTATTAATGGATTTCCAAAGAACCCCTTTTAATGGATCCTCTGAGAACCCATATTAATGGGTCTCTATTAATGGGTCCTCTAAGAACCCCTATTAATGGATCCTCTGAGAACCCCTATTAATGGATCCTCTAAGAACCCCTATTAATGAATCCTCTAAGAACCACTATTAATGGATCCTCTAAGAACCCTTATTAATGAATCCTCTAAGAACCCCTATTAATGGATCCTCTGAGAACCCCGATTAATGAATCCTCTAAGAACCCCTATTAATGGATCCTCTAAGAACCCCTATTAATGGATCCTCTAAGAACCCCTATTAATGAATCCTCTAAGAACCTCTATTAATGGATCCTCTAAGAACCCCTATTAATGAATCCTCTAAGAACCCCTATTAATGGATCCTCTAAGAACCCCTATTAATGGATCCTCTAAGAACCCATATTAATGAATCCTCTAAGAACCCCTATTAATGGATCCTCTATGAACCACTATTAATGGATCCTCTAAGAACCCCTATTAATGGATCCTCTAAGAACCCATATTAATGGATCCTCTAAGAACCCATATTAATGAATCCTCGAAGAACCCCTATTAATGGATCCTCTAAGAACCCATATTAATGGATCCTCTAAGATCCCCTATTAATGGATCCTCTAAGAACCACTATTAATGGATCCTCTAAGAACCCCTTTTAATGAATCCTCTAAGAACCCCTATTAATGGATCCTCTAAGAACCCCTATTAATGAATCATCTAAGAACCCCTATTAATGGATCCTCTAAGAACCCCTATTAATGGATCCCTATTAATGGATCCTCTGAGAACCCCTATTAATGGATCCTCTAAGAACCCCTATTAATGGATCCTCTGAGAACCCCTATTAATGGATCCTCTGAGAACCCCTATTAATGAATCCTCTAAAACCCCTATTAATGGATCCTCTGAGAACCCCTATTAATGAATCCTCTAAGAACCCCTATTAATGTATCCTCTAAGAACCCCGATTAATGAATCCTCTAAGAACCCCTATTAATGAATCCTCTAAGAACCCCTATTAATGAATCCTCTAAGAACCTGTATTAATGGGTCCTCTAAGAACCCCTATTAATGAATCCTCTAAGAACCCCTATTAATGAATCCTCTAAGAACCCATATTAATAGATCCTCTAAGAACCCCTATTAATGAATCCTCTAAGAACCCCTATTAATGAATCCTCTAAGAACCTGTATTAATGGGTCCTAAGAACCCCTTAATGAATCCTCTAAGAACCCCTATTAATGTATCCTCTAAGAACCCCGATTAATGGATCCTCTAAGAACCCCTATTAATGAATCCTCTAAGAACCCCTATTAATGAATCCTCTAAGAACCCCTATTAATGGATCCTCTAAGAACCCCTATTAATGAATCCTCTAAGAACCCCTATTAATGGATCCTCTAAGAACCCCTATTAATGAATCCTCTAAGAACCCCTATTAATGAATCCTCTAAGAACCCCTATTAATGGATCCTCTAAGAACCCCTATTAATGGATCCTCTAAGAACCCCTATTAATGAATCCTCTAAGAACCCCTATTAATGAATCCTCTAAGAACCCATATTAATGGATCCTCTGAGAACCCCTATTAATGAATCCTCTGAGAACCCCTATTAATGGATCCTCTGAGAACCCCTATTAATGAATCCTCTGAGAACCCCTATTAATGGATCCTCTAAGAACCCCTATTAATGAATCCTCCAAGAACCCCTATTAATGGGTCCTCTGAGAACCCCTATTAATGGATCCTCTGAAAACCCCTATTAATGGATCCTCTGAGAACCCATATTAATGAATCCTCTGAGAACCCCTATTAATGGATCCTCTAAGAACCCCTATTAATGGATTTCCAAAGAACCCCTTTTTATGGATCCTCTAAGAACCCCTATTAATGGATCCTCTAAGAACCCCTATTAATGGATCCTCTAAGAACCCCTATTAATGAATCCTCTAAGAACCCCTTTAATGAAACCTCTAAGAACCCCTATTAATGAATCCTATTAATGGATCCTCTAAGAACCCCTATTAATGAATCCTCTAAGAACCCCTATTAATGGATCCTCTAAGAACCCCTATTAATGGATCCTCCCTATTAGAACCCCTATTAATGAATCCTCTGAGAACCCCTATTAATGAATCCTCTGAGAACCCATATTAATGGATCCTCTGAGAACCCCTATTAATGGATCCTCTGAGAACCCCTATTAATGGATCCTCTGAGAACCCCTATTAATGAATCCTCTAAGAACCACTATTAATGGATCCTCTAAGAACCCCTATTAATGGATCCTCTAAGAACCCCTATTAATGGATCCTCTGAGAACCCCTATTAATGAATCCTCTGAGAACCCCTATTAATGAATCCTCTAAGAACGCATATCAATGGATCCTCTGAGAACCCCTATTAATGGATCCTCTAAGAACCCCTATTAATGGATCCTCTAAGAACCCCTATTAATGGATCCTCTAAGAACCCCTTTGGGGAAACTTTTGGCTTTCCTTTCTGAACTACCCCCCCCCTCCGCTCCCCTATTATTTATAATTATTAATAAAACACATAACAATAATACCATGTTTTAGTTCTCCGTTTTTATTATACTTTCAGTGGCAAAGCAGAATTAAAACAATATATATATATGAAGTAAGTCCAAGCAGAGACTCAAGTCCAATGGGTATATCATCTGGCCTATTGATGTTACCGTGGTGATGTTCTCCGTATCCATTTTGCAGTGCATTGTGATCGAACAGGTTTTATGTGATATTCATCAGAGCTGTAGGCAGGGTGAAGTCTGTGAATCTCCCAAATAGTAATTATACAGATGATTAACAAAACATGCACACAACAGTATTCATACCTTGATTTATATGTGTTTATGTGGTAAAATATGAAAGAAAAAAAAAGGTTTGATCATGGTTTTCATACATAATGTAGAGGCCTATGGGATATTCATTGAAGAGGTCTGGGAGGAGGATGGTAAACGTGATCTGTATAACATACCAATACCAAGTGACATACCTTTGTATGCCTCCTTGTCTGTATACCTGAGAAGTAGTAGTGTTCTGCACACAATACAGCTATCCTTCAACATATGTTTATAGCCTACATATTCTTACCTCTTTGTGGATTGATATCTATTGAATTGTGGCCATTTTCTGTTTTTAGAAAGATTGACACAAATATGGAAAGACAGATGGTATCATCATAAAACAATATAAATTTAAATAATTTAAGGGAAAACCCTAAACTGAGGGGATCTTACCTTAAACTGAGGGGATCTTACCTTAAACTGAGGGGATCTTACCTTAAACTGAGGGGGATCTTACCTTAAACTGAGGGGATCTTACCTTAAACTGAGGGGATCTTACCTTAAACTGAGGTGATCTTACCTTAAACTGAGGGGATCTTACCTTAAACTGAGGGGATCTTACCTTAAACTAAGGGGATCTTACCTTAAACTGAGGGGATATTACCTTAAACTGAGGGGATCTTACCTTAAACTGAGGGGATCTTACCTTAAACTGAGGGGATATTACCTTAAACTGAGGGGATCTTACCTTAAACTGAGGGGATCTTACCTTAAACTGAGGGGATCTTACCTTAAACTAAGGGGATCTTACCTTAAACTGAGGGGATCTTACCTTAAACTGAGGGGATCTTACCTTAAACTGAGGGGATCTTACCTTAAACTGAGGGGATATTACCTTAAACTGAGGGGATATTACCTTAAACTGAGGGGATATTACCTTAAACTGAGGGGATCTTACCTTAAACTAAGTGGATCTTACCTTAAACTGAGGGGATCTTACCTTAAACTAAGGGGATCTTACCTTAAACTGAGGGGATCTTACCTTAAACTAAGTGGATCTTACCTTAAACTGAGGGGACCTATGCTAGTTAATACCAGTAGATCTATGCTAGTTAATAACGGTAGACCTATGCTAGTTAATACAGGTAGACCTATGCTAGTTAATACCAGTAGATCTATGCTAGTTAATACCAGTAGGCCTATGCTAGTTAATACCAATAGGCATATGCTAGTAAATACCAGTAGACCTATGCTAGTTAATACCAGTAGATCTATGCTAGTTAATACCAGTAGACCTATGCTAGTTAATACCAGTAGATCTATGCTAGTTAATAACAGTAGATATATGCTAGTTAATACCGGTAGACCTATGATAATTTATACCAGTAGGACCTATGCTAGTTAATACCAGTAGATCTATGCTAGTTAATACCAGTAGACCTATGCTAGTTAATACAGGTAGACCTATGCTAGTTAATACCAGTAGATCTATGCTAGTTAATAACAGTAGACCTATGCTAGTTAATACCAGTAGATCTATGCTAATTAATAACAGTAGATCTATGCTAGTTAATACCAGTAGATCTATGCTAGTTAATAACAGTAGACCTATGCTAGTTAATACCAGTATATCTATACTAGTTAATACCAGTAGATCTATGCTAGTTAATAACAGTAGATCTATGCTAGTTAATACCAGTAGATCTATGCTAATTAATAACAGTAGATCTATGCTAGTTAATACCAGTAGACCTATGCTAGTTAATACCAGTAGATCTATGCTAGTTAATACCGGTAGACCTATGCTAGTTAATACCGGTAGACCTATGCTAGTTAATACCAGTAGATCTATGCTAGTTAATACCGGTAGATCTATGCTAGTTAATACCGGTAGACCTATGCTAGTTAATACCGGTAGACCTATGCTAGTTAATACCAGTAGATCTATGCTAGTTAATACCGGTAGATCTATGCTAGTTAATACCGGTAGATCTATGCTAGTTAATACCGGTAGACCTATGCTAGTTAATACCAGTAGATCTATGCTAGTTAATACCAGTAGATCTATGCTAGTTAATACCGGTAGATCTATGCTAGTTAATACCGGTAGACCTATGCTAGTTAATACCAGTAGATATATGCTAGTTAATACCGGTAGACCTATGCTAGTTAATACCAGTAGATCTATGCTAGTTAATACCAGTAGATCTATGCTAGTTAATACCGGTAGATCTATGCTAGTTAATACCGGTAGACCTATGCTAGTAAATACCGGTAGACCTATGCTAGTAAATACCGGTAGACCTATGCTAGTTAATACCGGTAGATCTATGCTAGTTAATACCAGTAGATCTATGCTAATTAATAACAGTAGATCTATGCTAGTTAATACCAGTAGATCTATGCTAGTTAATACCAGTAGATCTATGCTAGTTAATAACAGTAGACCTATGCTAGTTAATACCGGTAGACCTATGCTAGTTAATACCAGTAGATCTATGCTAGTTAATAACAGTAGATCTATGCTAGTTAATACCAGTAGATCTATGCTAATTAATAACAGTAGATCTATGCTAGTTAATAACAGTAGATCTATGCTAGTTAATACCAGTAGATCTATGCTAGTTAATAACAGTAGACCTATGCTAGTTAATACCGGTAGACCTATGCTAATTAATAACAGTAGATCTATGCTAGTTAATAACAGTAGATCTATGCTAGTTAATACCAGTAGATCTATGCTAGTTAATAACAGTAGACCTATGCTAGTTAATACCGGTAGACCTATGCTAATTAATAACAGTAGATCTATGCTAGTTAATAACAGTAGATCTATGCTAGTTAATACCAGTAGATCTATGCTAGTTAATAACAGTAGACCTATGCTAGTTAATACCAGTAGATCTATGCTAATTAATAACAGTAGATCTATGCTAGTTAATAACAGTAGATCTATGCTAGTTAATACCAGTAGATCTATGCTAGTTAATACCAGTAGATCTATGCTAGTTAATACCAATAGATCTATGCTAGTTAATAACAGTAGACCTATGCTAGTTAATACCGGTAGACCTATGCTAGTTAATACCAGTAGATCTATGCTAGTTAATAACAGTAGATCTATGCTAGTTAATACCGGTAGACCTATGCTAGTTAATACCAGTAGATCTATGCTAGTTAATAACAGTAGATCTATGCTAGTTAATACCGGTAGACCTATGCTAGTAAATGTTGCCCCATTGATGATGAGTTTCAAAGTAAACAGTTTTTGTTCACAATTTTTGGGGTAAACTGCATCTTTATTTATTACGGAATTCCTCTCTCCCTATATTTAGACATTTGATCTGCACCCGAACTTATAGCTGTACAGCAAATCAGCAATCTGTTTGCTACCTCACCACCCGACCTGTGTTGGTTAACAATTTGCTGGTCCAATCAGAGTATCGAGTGTGATTTTCACTAGCCAATCTGTTGCAGGTTTTTTTTGCAAGGGCTATGCTGCGGCGACTCTGGCTGCGTGTTGAGTAATCCACTTAGACTTTATGCCACAAAATGAGTGACAAAACATTACAAAACCTGGTCAAATAAGTTCAAGTCATTAGTTTCATGCCAAAGTCCCGATTCTTGAGGCTCCAAATCCAGTCTCAAGTTATTTTGTGTTATTCAAAGTCAAGTCCCAAGTCATCAGATGTGTGACTCGAGTCAGACTCATGTGACTCGAGTCCAAGTCATGTGACTCGAGTCCAAGTCATGTGATTCGAGTCCAAGTCATGTGACTCGAGTCCAAGTCATGTGACTCGAGTCCACAATTCTGGTAAACAGACGGTGAGAAAAATCCTTGCAGTGAACTGAGTGTAAACAGACAGACCCATCTGGAGTGCAGACAGCAGACATCTGCAGAGGGCTCATTACTATCCCAGCCAGGCTTCCACTGCAGCTGCGCTCATCCAGTCACTCAAAGACCAGGCCTCCACTGCAGCTGCGCTCATCCAGTCACTCAAAGACCAGGCTTCCACTGCAGCTGTTCTCATCCAGTCACTCAAAGACCAGGCTTCCACTGCAGCTGTTCTCATCCAGTCACTCAAAGACCAGGCTTCCACTGCAGCTGTTCTCATCCAGTCACTCAAAGACCAGGCTTCCACTGCAGCTGTTCTCATCCAGTCACTCAAAGATCAGGCTTCCACTGCAGCTGTTCTCATCCAGTCACTCAAAGACCAGGCTTCCACTGCAGCTGTTCTCATCCAGTCACTCAAAGACCAGGCTTCCACTGCAGCTGTTCTCATCCAGTCACTCAAAGACCAGGCTTCCACTGCAGCTGTTCTCATCCAGTCACTCAAAGACCAGGCTTCCACTGCAGCTGTTCTCATCCAGTCACTCAAAGACCAGGCTTCCACTGCAGCTGTTCTCATCCAGTCACTCAAAGACCAGGCTTCCACTGCAGCTGTTCTCATCCAGTCACTCAAAGACCAGGCTTCCACTGCAGCTGTTCTCATCCAGTCACTCAAAGACCAGGCTTCCACTGCAGCTGTTCTCATCCAGTCACTCAAAGACCAGGCTTCCACTGCAGCTGCGCTCATCCAGTCACTCAAAGACCAGGCTTCCACTGCAGCTGTTCTCATCCAGTCACTCAAAGACCAGGCTTCCACTGCAGCTGTTCTAATCCAGTCACTCAAAGACCACATTATTACCCAATAGAGGCTTTGATGGCAGATTGGGATTTGAGTTTTTGACCTCTGTCATTGCCAACGAAGGGTATATAACAAAGTATTGAGATAAACTTTTGTTATTAACCAAATACTTATTTTCCACCATAATTTGCAAATAAATTCATAAAAATTCCTACAATGTGATTTTCTGGATTTTTTTTCTCATTTTGTCTGTCATAGTTGAAGTGTACCTATGATGAATATTACAGGCCTCTCTCATCTTTGTAAGTGGGAGAACTTGCACAATTGGTGGCTGACTAAATACTTTTTTGCCCCACTATATGTTGAACAGTATAAAAAGCAGTTTACAAGTTCTTTAATGCTTTTGTGAGAGATGAGGCACAACAGTAAATAACAGTATCATCTGCATAAAAGTGAAGTTACGCATTTTGCACATTTTTGTCTGAATGAGTTATATAAATGGATGGGACCAATTACAGAGCCCTGGGGCACACCATCACAGACAGACAATTTAACAGACATGAGCCTATCAAATTGAGTACACTGAGTTCTATCAGACAGATAGTTAGCAAACCATGAAACTGCATGCTCCAAAAGACCTACACTCGACAATCTCTGCCTCAGTATAGCATGATCAACTGTATCAAAAGCCTTAGAGAGATCAATAAAAAGTGAGACACAGTGCTGTTTTTAGTCAAGGGCTTCAGTGATGTCATTTAAAACTTTCATGGCTGCTGTAATTGTGCTATGCTTCTTCCTGAAGCCCGTTTGGCACTTGTGTTTGTTAAGTTTTGCTCTTAAAAAGAAAACTTTGCTTGACAATGAACATTTAGCTCTTGTGTTAAACACATGGACACTGAGGGATTTAGAGGTGATTTGTGGTTAAGTACGGCACCCTGCATCACCACTTCATTACTCCAGACCCCCACAAGGGGGAGTTAGAGCACTGATTATGCTTTTGGGTCCCAAGGCGCTACTGTGTTTCTAACAGACAATTAATGAATGGGTGACATAAACCAAATAGAAACGGATAATTGTGCACAACTTCAAAATTAAATTTCGATGAACTGAATGATGAGAATGAAGAAGGTGATTGAATTTAGAACAATAGTGTAGGAATTGCTATTCCTCTGTCCTGCACTCGCACACCCTGAAAAATATACTTATTGTTTTGTTACTACTCATCAGAATGACTTACTAAAACTGTTGTTACACTAAGGTTTTTATTCTAAGACAAATGAAAATGTTCAATTATATTGCATGATATTATAAAGATTTCTGTCTGCTAAATAAGGGTGTGGAAATGTTAAGATTATTTTGCTCTTACTGTAGTACTGAAGCATGCTCCCGACCGGTCACGTTGTACAGCGCCATCATGGCTATTAGCAGGACAATAGACTCTTGCCTCTATGTATTTCGATACTTTGTGCAAGGCAATTGATCAGCATTAAACACGTTGTGGTTTGTGCCTCCCGAGTTGCGCAGTGATATAAGACACAGCATTGCAGTGCAAACTGCATTGCTACAGTTGCTGGTTTGATACCCGGCTGTGACTGGGAGACCTGGAAAAGGACGCCCTGGCCGGACAAACCCTCCCCTAACCCAGACTACACTGTGAGTCAACTAATGGTCTCCCAGTCACGGCCGGCACGGGTATCGAACCAGCAACATCTTGAATAATTTGGTCTTTTGGTTTCTTTCCATGTAAAAAAAAACATAAATATTATTTTGACCTTTATTCAGATTACAATCGCTCACTTTCGGTTATTTGAAAACTAAATAATCTCAAAAATATTGTTATTTTTTAAACAAAGCTATTGTTATTATTATTATTATTATTATTATTAATTCATTTAGAATGTTATAAAAGCCTCTTAGATATTCTCACCGACCAGATTTGCCCTAATGAAACATTTCCCTTAAATATTAATGTAGAATCCTCCAATCCTCAAAATGTAATTATTGGCAGAGAGTCAGGTCATTAAAACATATATTTTTTAGATATACTGTAGGCCTACAGTCGGCGGCATGAGTCTCACTGGTGTTAATACGTAATGTGCTGTTAAAAGTGGTGTAGGTCTTATTTATTTAAAATGCATATTGAAGTCAGAGGCAATAGGATTTGAAGCAATAGCCTACCCGCGTGTGGTCCATCATTTAATCCCCATTTCGCACTGCTCTGAGACAAGCATGTTGACTAGTCTTGATAAATCAATGAGATTTGTATTTTCACTGAATCTCTGCTTGGGTATTGGTTAGACTACAATTAGGGTGTGGAAATGTTCTGCTCTTAGTACTGTAGTCTACTCCCGACCGGCACTTTGTACAGCGCCATATTTTACTAACGGAAACCCTGAGGATTTTACTTTTCTTGGAGTAGAAACACAATACTATTAATCAAATGAATTAGGGCAAGTTTCTTAAAATCAATCCAATGTACTATGTTCTTGCAAAATAAAATGTAAATTCTCTATTACAGCCAATATTGAAGACCATCAAATGCTTCTGAAAGATGCCCTCTGGAGGTCAAACTAGCACTAACTAGCATTAATGTCAACCATGGCTGACACTTAAATAACCTGCCATAGAATTATGCTGCATTCCGCAAGGTGTGCTGCAGCTTTTACAGGAAGAACTGTTGTACATGACATTTTGTTTTTGTGAACAGAACCAAAGGGAATCTTGAATCATTTGATATGGTATTCCTATTTAATAAGTTATCATACCAAAAAACTGAACAGGCTATGAATAGACCATACTAATACTGCTAGTCTAGTGGTTAGTGGACCAGACCATACTAGTACTGCTAGTCTAGTGGTTAGTGGACCAGGCCATACTAGTACTGCTAGTCTAGTGGTTAGTGGACCATACTAGTACTGCTAGTCTAGTGGTTAGTGGACCAGACCGTACTAATACTGCTAGTCTAGTGGTTAGTGGACCAGGCCATACTAGTACTGCTAGTCTAGTGGTTAGTGGACCATACTAGTACTGCTAGTCTAGTGGTTAGTGGACCAGACCGTACTAATACTGCTAGTCTAGTGGTTAGTGGACCAGACCATACTAGTACTGCTAGTCTAGTGGTTAGTGGGCCAGACCATACTAGTGCTGCTAGTCTAGTGGTTAGTGGACCATACTAGTACTGCTAGTCTAGTGGTTAGTGGACCAGACCGTACAAGTACCGCTGGTCTAGTGGTTAGTGGACCAGGCCATACTAGTACTGCTAGTCTAGTGGTTAGTGGACCAGACCGTACTAATACTGCTAATCTAGTGGTTAGTGGACCATACTAATACTGCTAGTCTAATGGTTAGTTGGCCATACTAATACTGCTAGTCTAGTGGTTAGTGGACCAGACCGTACTCGTACTGCTAGTCTAGTGGTTAGTGGACCATACTAATACTGCTAGTCTAGTGGTTAGTAGACCAGACCGTACTAGTACTGCTAGTCTAATGGTTAGTGGACCAGACCGTACTAATACTGCTAATCTAGTGGTTAGTGGACCAGACCGTACAAGTACCGCTAGTCTAGTGGTTAGTGGACCAGACCGTACTAGTACTGCTAGTCTAATGGTTAGTGGACCAGACCATACTAATACTGCTAGTCTAGTGGTTAGTGGACCAGACCATACTAATACTGATAGTCTAATGGTTAGTTGGCAATACTAATGCTGCTAGTCTAGTGGTTAGTGGACTAGACCATACTAATACTACTAGTCTAATGGTTAGTTGGCAATACTAATGCTGCTAGTCTAGTGGTTAGTGGACCAGACCGTACAAGTACCGCTAGTCTAGTGGTTAGTGGACCAGACCATACTAATACTGCTAGTCTAGTGGTTAGTGGACAATACTAATACTGCTAGTCTAATGGTTAGTTGGCAATACTAATGCTGCTAGTCTAATGGTTAGTGGACCAGACCGTACTAATACTGCTAGTCTAGTGGTTAGTGGACCAGACCGTCCGTACAAGTACCGCTAGTCTAGTGGTTAGTGGACCAGACCATACTAGTACTGCTAGTCTAATGGTTAGTGGACCATACCATACTAATACTGATAGTCTAATGGTTAGTTGGCAATACTAATGCTGCTAGTCTAGTGGTTAGTGGACCAGACCGTACTAATACTGCTAGTCTAGTGGTTAGTGGACTAGACCGTACTATTACTGCTAGTCTAGTGGTTAGTGGACCATACTAATACTGATAGTCTAGTGGTTAGTGGACCAGACCGTACAAGTACCGCTAGTCTAGTGGTTAGTGGACCAGACCGTACTATTACTGCTAGTCTAGTGGTTAGTGGACCATACTAATACGGATAGTCTAGTTGTTAGTGGGCCAGACCATACTAATACTGCTAGTCTAGAGCTCCAAGTCTAGGTTCCAGAGGCTTGTAAACAGCTTCTACCCCCAAGCAATAAGACTCATTAACATCTAATCAAATGGCTACCCAGTCTATTTGCATTGACCCCAGTCCAGGACCCAGTTGCACAGGGCAGGTTTGAGACCCAAAGCCTCACTTTTATGCTGCTACTACTCTCTAATTCAAATAAAATAAAATTGTATTGGTCACATACACATGGTTATCAGATGTTAATGCAAGTGTAGCGTAATGCTTGTGCTTCTAGTTCTGACAGTGCAGTAATATCTAACAAGTAATCGAACAATTCCCCAACAACTTCCTAATACACACAAATCGAAAGGGGAGAATGAGAATATGTACATATAAATATATGGATGAGCGATGGCCGAGCGACATAGGCAAGGTGCGGTAGATGGTATAAAATACAGTATATACATGTGATGTGAGTAATGTAAGATATGTAAACATTATTAAAGTGACATTACTTAAAGTGGCATTATTTAAAGTGACATTGTTTAAAGTGACGAGTGATCCATTTATTAAAGTGTCCAGTGATTGAGTCTCAATGTGGGCAGCAGCCTCTCTGAGTTAGTGACTGCTGTTTAGCAGTCTGATGGTCTTGAGATAGAAGCTGTTTTTCAGTCTCTTGGTCCCATCTTTGATGCACCTGTACTGACCTTGCCTTCTGGATGATAGCGGGGTGAACAGGCAGTGGCTCGGGTGGTTGTTTTCCTTAATGATCTTTTTGGCCTTAACTGTGACATCGGATGCTGATGTTGCCATGGTAGTTTGCTCCTGGTGATGCATTGTGCAGACCTCACGACCCTCTGGTTACGGTTATGGGGGGCAGTTGCCGTACCAGGCTGTGATGCAGCCTGACAGGATGCTCTCGATTGTGCATCTGTAAATGTTTGTCAGGGTTTTGGTAACAAGCCAAATTTCTCCAGCCTCCTGAGGTTGAAGAGGTGCTGTTGCGCCTTCTTCAAAACAATGTCTGTGTGGGTGGACCATTTCAGTTTGTCTATGATGTGTACGCCGAGGAATTTAAAACTTTCCACCTTCTCCACTGCTGTCCTGTTGATGTGGATGGGGGGGGTGCTCCCTCTGCTGTTTCCTGAAGTCCACAATCATCTCCTTTGTTTTGTTGACATTGAGTGAGAGGTTTTTTTCCTGACACCACACTCCGATTGCCCTCACCTCCTCCCTGTAGGCCGTCTCGCGTCTCATCATTGTTGGTGATCAGGCCAACTACTGTTGTGACGTCTGTAAACTTGAAGATTGAGTTGGAGGTGTGGCCACCCAGTCATGGGTGAACAGGGAGCACATGGCAGAGCATGCACCCTTGTGGGGAGTGTTGAGGGTCAGCGACGTGGAGATGCTGTTTCCTACCTTCACCACCTGGGGGCAGCCAATCATAAAGTCCAGGACTCAGTTGGGTGGGTTTGAGACCCAGCGCCTCCAGCTTGAGGTTGATCTTAGAGGGATAGGGAGAGATTGAATATGTCCATAAACACACCAGCCAGCTGGTCTGCGTATGCTCTGAGGATGCGGCTAAGGATGCCGTCTGGGCAAGCAGCCTTGCGAGGGTTAACGAGTTAAAAGTTTTGCTCACATCAGAGGGGGGGAGGAAACTGTCTTTGTTAGCAAGCCGCGACGGGGACACTGAATTATCCTCAAAGCGGGCAAAGAAGGTGTTTAGTTTGTCTGGAAGCGTGTCTGGTTTTCTTTTTGTAGTCCGTGATTTCCTGTAGACCCTGCCACACAAGTCTCATGTCTGAGCCGTTGAATTGCGACTCCACCTTGTCCCTGTACTGGCATTTCACTTGTTTGATTGCCTTGCGGAGGGATTAAGTAAACTGTTTATATTCAGCCATTTTTCCAGACCTCTTTCCATGGTTAAATGCGGTGGATCGCGCTTTCAGTTTTGCGTGAATACCGCCATCCATCCACGGTTTCTGGTTAGGGTCGGTTTTAATAGTCACTGTGGGTACAACATCTCCAATGCACTTCTTTATAAACACACTCACCAAGTCAGAATATAGGTCTATGTTGTTCTCTGAGGCTGACCGAAACATATTCCAGTCCGCGTGATCAAAACAATCTTCAAGCGTGGCTTCCGATTGGTCAGACCAGCGTTGAAAGGTTCTCGTCACTGGTACATCCTGTTTGAGTTTCTGCCTATAAGACGGAACGAGCAAGATGGCGTCGTGGTCGGATTTGCCGAAGGGAAATCTGTTAAGATTTGTTAAAATCCCCAGCCACAAAAGATGGCTGGGGATTAAATATAACTAAATATAGTATACAGTTTACAAAGAGTCCAGTGAAGGACCTTGAGGGCTGTCTTGGTGTTCGCTTGAGGGGGAATGTAAACAGCTGTGATTATAACTGACGAGAATTCTCTTGGTAGGTAAAATATTTGTAAGGAATTCTAGATCGGGTGACCAGAAGGACTTGAGTTCCTGTATGTTATTATGATTACACCATACGTCGTTAATCATGAAGCATACACCCCCATCCTTCCTCTTCCCAGAGGAGTGTTTATCCCTGTCGGCACGATAACCGGAGAAGCCCGGTGGCTGAAACGATTCCTACAACATATCCCGAGAGAGCCATGTTTCCATGTAAAAGAGAATGTTACAATCTCTGATGTCTCTCTGGAAGGCAACCCTTGCTTGAATTTTGTGTACCTTACTGTCAAGAGACAGGACATTGGCGAGTAGTATACTGGGGTGCGGTGAGCGATGTGCACGTCTACGGAGCCTGACCAGAGGGCAGCTCTGTCTGCCCCTTCTGCGGCGCCGTTATTTTGGTTGGGTTACTGGTCCTGGGTGGTTGACCTAACAGAGGATCCGCTTCGGGAAAGTCGTGTTCCTGGTCGTAATGTTGGTAAGTTGACGTCTCTCTTATATCCAATAGTTCTTCCCAGCTGTATGCAATAAGACTTAACATTTCCTGAGATAACAATGTAAGAAATAGTACATAAAAAAAACGAAATGCTGCAGAGTTTCCTCAGAATGCGAAGCGAGGCGGCCATCTCTGTCGGCACCATTTTACTCTATTTTTATTATCTAGTCACTTTAATAACTGTTTAATAACTCCACCTACATATTAACTCAATTACCTTGACTAACTGGTGTCCCCGCACATTGACTCTGTACCGTAATACCCTGTATATAGCCTCCACATTGACTCTGTATCGGTACCCCCTGTATATAGCCTCCACATTGACTCTGTACCGGTACCTCCTGTATATAGCCTCCACGTTGACCCTGTACTACCCCTGTATATAGTCTCCACATTGACTCTGTACCGGTACCCCTGTATATAGCCTCCACGTTGACTCTGTACCGGTACCTCCTGTATATAGCCTCCACGTTGACTCTGTACCGGTACCCCTGTATATAGCCTCCACTTTGACTCTGTACCGGTACACCCTGAATATAGCCTTCACATTGACTCTGTACCGGTACCCCTGTATATAGTCTTCACATTGATTCTGTACTACCACCTGTATATAGCTTCCACATTGACTCTGTACCGGTACCCCCCTGTATATAGCCTCCACATTGACTCTGTACCGTAATACCCTGTATATAATACCCTGTATATAGCCTCCACATTGACTCTGTACTGGTTCCCCCTGTATATAGCCTCCACATTGACTCTGTACCGTAATACCCTGTATATAATACCCTGTATATAGCCTGCACATTGACTCTGTACCGTAACACCCTGTATATAGCCTCCACATTGACTCTGTACCGTAATACCCTGTATATAATACCCTGTATATAGCCTGCACATTGACTCTGTACCGTAACACCCTGTATATAGCCTCCACATTGACTCTGTACCGGTACCCCCTGTATATAGCCTCCACATTGACTCTGTACCGTAATACCCTGTATATAATACCCTGTATATAGCCTGCACATTGACTCTGTACCGTAATACCCTGTACCGTAATACCCTGTATATAGCCTCCACATTGACTCTGTATCGGTACCCCCTGTATATAATACCCTGTATATAGCCTCCACATTGACTCTGTATCGGTACCCCCCTGTATATAGCCTCCACATTGACTCTGTACCGTAATACCCTGTATATAATACCCTGTATATATCCTCCACATTGACTCTGTACCGGTACCCCCTGTATATAGCCTCCACATTGACTCTGTACCGTAATACCCTGTATATAATACCCTGTATATAGCCTCCACATTGATTCTGTACCGGTACCCCCTATATATAGCTTCCACATGGACTCTGTACTGGTTCCCCCTGTATATAGCCTCCACATTGACTCTGTACCGTAATACCCTGTATATAATACCCTGTATAGAGCCTCCACATTGATTCTGTACCGGTACCCCCTATATATAGCTTCCACATGGACTCTGTATCGGTACCCCCTGTATATAGCCTCCACATTGACTCTGTATCGGTACCCCCTGTATATAGCCTCCACATTGACTCTGTACCGGTACCCCTGTATATAGCCTCCACATTGACTCTGTATCAGTACCCCCTGTATATAGCCTCCACATTGACTCTGTACCGTAATACCCTGTATATAGCCTCCACATTGACTCTGTATCGGTACCCCCTGTATATAGCCTCCACATTGACTCTGTACTGGTACCCCCTGTATATAGCCTCCACATTGACTCTGTATCGGTACCCCCTGTATATAGCCTCCACATTGACTCTGTATAAAGCCTCGCTATTGTTATTTTACTGCTGCTCTTTAATTATTTGTTACTTTTATTTTGTATTTTTTTTGTATTTTTCTTTAAAACTTAATTGTTGCTTAAGGGCTTGTAAGTTGTATGTAAGCATTTCACTGTGAGGTCTTCTACACCTGTTGTATACAGCATTTCACTGTAAGGTCTACCTACACCTGTTGTATTCAGCATTTCACTGTGAGGTCTACTACACCTGTTGTATTCAGCATTTCACTGTGAGGTCTACTACACCTGTTGTATTCAGCATTTCACTGTGAGGTCTACTACACCTGTTGTATTCAGCATTTCACTGTAAGGTCTACCTACACCTGTTGTATTCAGCATTTCACTGTGAGGTCTACTACACCTGTTGTATTCAGCATTTCACTGTGAGGTCTACTACACCTGTTGTATTCAGCATTTCACTGTGAGGTCTACCTACACCTGTTGTATTCAGCATTTCACTGTGAGGTCTACTACACCTGTTGTATTCAGCATTTCACTGTGAGGTCTACCTACACCTGTTGTATTCAGCATTTCACTGTGAGGTCTACTACACCTGTTGTATTCAGCATTTCACTGTAAGGTCTACCTACACCTGCTGTATTCAGCATTTCACTGTGAGGTCTACTACACATGTTGTATTCAGCATTTCACTGTAAGGTCTACTACACCTGTTGTATTCAGCATTTCACTGTGAGGTCTACTACACCTGTTGTATTCAGCATTTCACTGTAAGGTCTACTACACCTGTTGTATTCAGCATTTCACTGTGAGGTCTACTACACCTGTTGTATTCAGCATTTCACTGTGAGGTCTACTACACCTGTTGTATTCAGCATTTCACTGTAAGGTCTACTACACCTGTTGTATTCAGCATTTCACTGTAAGGTCTACTACACCTGTTGTATTCAGCATTTCACTGTGAGGTCTACTACACCTGTTGTATTCAGCATTTCACTGTAAGGTCTACTACACATGTTGTATTCAGCATTTCACTGTGAGGTCTACCTACACCTGTTGTATTCAGCATTTCACTGTGAGGTCTACTACACCTGTTGTATTCAGCATTTCACTGTGAGGTCTACCTACCCCTGTTGTATTCAGCATTTCACTGTGAGGTCTACTACACCTGTTGTATTCAGCATTTCACTGTAAGGTCTACTACACCTGTTGTATTCAGCATTTCACTGTGAGGTCTACCTACACCTGTTGTATTCAGCATTTCACTGTGAGGTCTACTACACCTGTTGTATTCAGCATTTCACTGTGAGGTCTACCTACACCTGTTGTATTCAGCATTTCACTGTGAGGTCTACTACACCTGTTGTATTCAGCATTTCACTGTAAGGTCTACTACACCTGTTGTATTCAGCATTTCACTGAAAGGTCTACTACACCTGTTGTATTCAGCATTTCACTGTGAGGTCTACCTACACCTGTTGTATTCAGCATTTCACTGTGAGGTCTACTACACCTGTTGTATTCAGCATTTCACTGTAAGGTCTACTACACCTGTTGTATTCAGCATTTCACTGTAAGGTCTACTACACCTGTTGTATTCAGCATTTCACTGTAAGGTCTACTACACCTGTTGTATTCAGCATTTCACTGTAAGGTCTACTACACCTGTTGTATTCAGCATTTCACTGTGAGGTCTACTACACCTGTTGTATTCAGCATTTCAATGTAAGGTCTACCTACACCTGTTGTATTCAGCATTTCACTGTAAGGTCTACTACACCTGTTGTATTCAGCATTTCACTGTGAGGTCTACTACACCTGTTGTATTCAGCATTTCACTGTGAGGTCTACTACACCTGTTGTATTCAGCATTTCACTGTGAGGTCTACTACACCTGTTGTATTCAGCATTTCACTGTAAGGTCTACCTACACCTGTTGTATTCAGCATTTCACTGTGTGGTCTACTACACCTGTTGTATTCAGCATTTCACTGTAAGCTCTACTACACCTGTTGTATTCAGCATTTCACTGTGAGGTCTACTACACCTGTTGTATTCAGCATTTCACTGTAAGCTCTACTACACCTGTTGTATTCAGCATTTCACTGTGAGGTCTACTACACCTGTTGTATTTGACACATTTGACAAATATAATTTGATTTGATTTGCTTTTAATCCATGTTTTATTTTTCATTATTTTCTCATGTTGTATTATCTACTTACCTTGGTGATAAAAATAACAAAACACACATTTACTAGTCATTTACTAATTCTAAACTGTTCAGATGTTTATATACGGAACCAACTATTCAAACTTGTGATTAATTATTATTGACATGGTAAACATTTACTGTACATTGAATGGGCATCGTGAAGAAAACATAAACGATTACTTATGTAACAGTGTAACTTTAGATCGTCCCCTCGCCCATACCCGGGCGCGAACCAGGGACCCAGTCACCCACGAAGCATCGTTACCCATCGCTCCACAAAAGCCGCGGCCCTTGCAGAGCAAAGGGGAACCACTACCTCAAGGTCTCAGAGCAAGTGACGTCACCGATTGAAACGCTATTTAGCGCACCACCGCTAACTAAACTAGCCGTTTCACATCCGTTACACTGACAACTTCAAATTGCTGTTAAAATACATTTCCTATGTAATGATTTTCACACACACAAAAGAAAAACAAAAGTTCAAGCTTTCCATGAATACATACAACCAGCCAGTTGAGAACAAGTTCTCAATTACAACTGTGACCTGGCCAAGATAAAGCAAAGCAGTTTGACACATACAACAACATAGAATTACACATGGAGTAAACAACAACACAGAGTTACACATGGAGTAAACAACAACATAGAATTACACATGGAGTAAACAACAACACAGAGTTACACATGGAGTAAACAACAACACAGAGTTACACATGGAGTAAACAACAACACAGAGTTACACATGGAGTAAACAACAACACAGAGTTACACATGGAGTAAACAACAACACAGAGTTACACATGGAGTAAACAACAACACAGAGTTACACATGGAGTAAACAACAACACAGAGTTACACATGGAGTAAACAACAACACAGAGTTACACATGGAGTAAACAACAACATAGAGTTACACATGGAGTAAACAACAACACAGAGTTACACATGGAGTAAACAACAACACAGAGTTACACATGGAGTAAACAACAACACAGAGTTACACATGGAGTAAACAACAACACAGAGTTACACATGGAGTAAACAACAACACAGAGTTACACATGGAGTAAACAACAACACAGAGTTACACATGGAGTAAACAACAACACAGAGTTACACATGGAGTAAAACAACAACACAGAGTTACACATGGAGTAAACAACAACACAGAGTTACACATGGAGTAAACAACAACATAGAGTTACACATGGAATAAACAACAACACAGAGTTACACATGGAATAAACAACAACACAGAGTTACACATGGAGTAAACAACAACACAGAGTTACACATGGAGTAAACAACAACACAGAGTTACACATGGAGTAAACAACAACACAGAGTTACACATGGAGTAAACAACAACACAGAGTTACACATGGAGTAAACAACAACACAGAGTTACACATGGAGTAAACAACAGCACAGAGTTACACATGGAGTAAACAACAACACAGAGTTACACATGGAGTAAACAACAACACAGAGTTACACATGGAGTAAACAACAACACAGAGTTACACATGGAGTAAACAACAACACAGAGTTACACATGGAGTAAACAACAACACAGAGTTACACATGGAATAAACAACAACACAGAGTTACACATGGAGTAAACAACAACATAGAGTTACACATGGAGTAAACAACAACACAGAGTTACACATGGAATAAACAACAACACAGAATTACACATGGAGTAAACAACAACACAGAGTTACACATGGAGTAAACAACAACACAGAGTTACACATGGAGTAAACAACAACACAGAGTTACACATGGAGTAAACAACAACACAGAGTTACACATGGAGTAAACAACAACACAGAGTTACACATGGAGTAAACAACAACACAGAGTTACACATGGAGTAAACAACAACACAGAGTTACACATGGAGTAAACAACAACACAGAGTTACACATGGAGTAAACAACAACACAGAGTTACACATGGAGTAAACAACAACACAGAGTTACACATGGAGTAAACAACAACACAGAGTTACACATGGAATAAACAACAACACAGAGTTACACATGGAGTAAACAACAACACAGAGTTACACATGGAGTAAACAACAACACAGAGTTACACATGGAGTAAACAACAACACAGAGTTACACATGGAGTAAACAACAACACAGAGTTACACATGGAGTAAACAACAACACAGAGTTACACATGGAGTAAACAACAACACAGAGTTACACATGGAGTAAACAACAACACAGAGTTACACATGGAGTAAACAACAACACAGAGTTACACATGGAATAAACAACAACACAGAGTTACACATGGAGTAAACAACAACACAGAGTTACACATGGAGTAAACAACAACACAGAGTTACACATGGAGTAAACAACAACACAGAGTTACACATGGAGTAAACAACAACACAGAGTTACACATGGAGTAAACAACAACACAGAGTTACACATGGAGTAAACAACAACACAGAGTTACACATGGAGTAAACAACAACACAGAGTTACACATGGAGTAAACAACAACACAGAGTTACACATGGAGTAAACAACAACACAGAGTTACACATGGAGTAAACAACAACACAGAGTTACACATGGAGTAAACAACAACACAGAGTTACACATGGAGTAAACAACAACACAGAGTTACACATGGAGTAAACAACAACACAGAGTTACACATGGAGTAAACAACAACACAGAGTTACACATGGAGTAAACAACAACACAGAGTTACACATGGAGTAAACAACAACACAGAGTTACACATGGAATAAACAACAACACAGAGTTACACATGGAGTAAACAACAACATAGAGTTACACATGGAGTAAACAACAACACAGAGTTACACATGGAATAAACAACAACATAGAATTACACATGGAGTAAACAACAACACAGAGTTACACATGGAGTAAACAACAACACAGAGTTACACATGGAGTAAACAACAACACAGAGTTACACATGGAGTAAACAACAACACAGAGTTACACATGGAGTAAACAACAACATAGAATTACACATGGAGTAAACAACAACACAGAGTTACACATGGAGTAAACAACAACACAGAGTTACACATGGAGTAAACAACAACACAGAGTTACACATGGAGTAAACAACAACACAGAGTTACACATGGAGTAAACAACAACACAGAGTTACACATGGAGTAAACAACAACACAGAGTTACACATGGAGTAAACAACAACACAGAGTTACACATGGAGTAAACAACAACACAGAGTTACACACGGAGTAAAACAAACAAACAGTTGATAATACAGTATAAAATACGTCTATATACGATGTGAGTAAATGAGGTGAGAAAAGGGAGGTAAAGGCAAGAAAGGTGATGGTGAATACAATACAATCTAACCTGAAACCTCAGTCCATATCTCTCTCAGTCCCTCAGTATGGTTGGGACGTGTACAGATACATATGGTTCTGTACTCCAGTTTAACAAAATAATATTTTCATATTAAAATCTGTGAAGATTTCCTTAATAATATGCTCATTCACGATACACATGAATATTTTCTTAATTTGCTCATCTTAGATATACAGGGTCTTCGGAAGGTATTCAGACCCCTTGACTTTTTACACATTTTGTTACATTACAGCCTTATAATAAAATTGATTAAATATTTTTTTCCCTCAGGAATACCCAATAATGCCAAAGGAAAAACAGGTTTTTAGCAATGTTTGCAAATTCCCCCCCCCCCCAAAAAAATGGAAAAAATGTATTCACATTATTTTTCAGCCCTTTTGCTATGAGACTCGAAATTGAGCAGGTGCATTCTGTTTCCATTGATCATCCTTGAGATGTTTCTACATCTTGATTGGAGTCCACCTGTGGTAAATTAAATTGATTGGACATGATTTGGAATATATTGTCCATATAATGTCCCACAGTTGACAGGTGCATGTCAGAGCAAAAACCAAGCCATGAGGTCAAAGGACTTGTCAGTAGAACTCCGAGACAGGATTGTGTCGAGACACAGATCTGGGGAAGGGTACCAAAACATTGCTGCAGCATTGAAGGTCCCCAAGAACACAGTGGCCTACATCATTATTAAATGGAAGAAGTTTGGAACCACCAAAGACTCTTCCTAGAGCTGGCTGCACGGCCAAACGGACCAATAGGGGTAGAAGCGAGGTCAGGGAGGTGATCAAGAACCAGATGGAGTTCTAGAGTTCCTCTGTGGAGATGGGAGAAACTTCCAGAAGGACAACCACCTCTTCAGTACTCCACCAATCAGGCCTTTATGGTAGAGTGGCCAGACGGAAGCCACTCCTCAGTAAAAGGCACATGACAGCCTGCTTGGAGTTTGTCAAAAGGCACCTAAAGACACTCAGACCACGAGAAACTTTGGCCTGAATGCCAAGCGTCACGTCTGGAGGAAACCTGGCACCATCTCTACGGTGAAGCATGGTGGTGGCAGCATCATGTTGTGGGGATGTTTTTCAGCAGCAGAGACTGGGAGACTAGTCAGGATCGAGGGAAAGATTAGTAATCGCTGCCAAAGGTGCTTCAACAAAGTATTGAGTAAAGGGTCTGAATAAATATGTAAATGTTATATTGCAGTTTTTATTTGAAATGCATTTGCAAACATTTGTAAAAACAATTTTTGCTTTGTCATTATGGGTATTGTGTGTTAGACTGATGAGGGGGAAAAAACGACTGAAATCCATTTTAGAATAAGGCTGTAACGTAACAAAATGTGTACAATGTCAAGGGGTCTGAATACTTTCCGAAAGGCATTGTACATGAACATGACCTTAATATGCTCATTCTAAATCAGACTGAACTGTGCACAGTGATGTGTTCTCAGTATTCCAGAACCTCTCAGTATTCCAGAACCTCTCAGTATTCCAGAACCTCTCAGTATTCCAGAACCTCTCAGTAATCCAGAACCTCTCAGTATTCCAGAACCTCTCAGTATTCCAGAACCTCTCAGTAATCCAGAACCTTTCAGTATTCCAGAACCTCTCAGTATTCCAGAACCTCTCAGTAATCCAGAACCTCTCAGTATTCCAGAACCTCTCAGTAATCCAGAACCTTTCAGTATTCCAGAACCTCTCAGTAATCCAGAACCTTTCAGTATTCCAGAACCTTTCAGTATTCCAGAACCTCTCAGTAATCCATAACCTTTCAGTATTCCAGAACCTTTCAGTATTCCAGAATATCCTTAAAAATCTAGTCTAGTGTATTCCGTATATAAAAGAGGATCCATAATGTACCCTGCTTCTGTATCCCAGCAGCGCTTGCTTGTAGACAAGACCCCATCTCTTAGTAATGTGATTACTATAGCCTGTTTACACAGGCCTTTTATTTTATAAATGAGACGGGGCTCACAAACAACTGGATCAAATCCCTTGAAGTAATTGGTTGGCATCTTAGGAGAGACTGTGAGCCATTGGCACACACACAGCCATGGTGAAACAGGAAGACAGCTCTAAACCCTCTGGTGGTGGGAAAGTGCTGACTGCCTCTCTTCCATTAAACCCTGTTGGGAACACTCAGTACCACTGACCAGGGGGACGGAAGGCGAGAGAGAGGGAGGGAGGGAGGGAGGATGGAGGGAGGATGGAGAGAGGGGATGAACAGATGTGAGGACAAAGACATAGTGTGTAGTCTAGTGTTTGCCATATATGGTAACAAAACATTCCTTATACAACCAGATCATGACATCTTCGCTACCTGATTTGCCCCCTGGGTAGTGTCTTCAGTGAGTGATATGTTCTCTGGGTAGTGTCTTCAGTGAGTGATCTGTTCTCTGGGTAGTGTCTTCAGTGAGTGATCTGTTCTCTGGGTAGTGTCTTCAGTGAGTGATCTGATCTCTGGGTAGTGTCTTCAGTGAGTGATCTGATCTCTGGGTAGTGTCTTCAGTGAGTGATCTGATCTCTGGGTAGTGTTTTCAGTGAGTGATCTGATCTCTGGGTAGTGTCTTCAGTGAGTGATCTGATCTCTGGGTAGTGTCTTCAGTGAGTGATCTGATCTCTGGGTAGTGTCTTCAGTGAGTGATCTGATCTCTGGGTAGTGTTTTCAGTGAGTGATCTGATCTCTGGGTAGTGTTTTCAGTGAGTGATCTGATCTCTGGGTAGTGTTTTCAGTGAGTGATCTGATCTCTGGGTAGTGTTTTCAGTGAGTGATCTGATCTCTGGGTAGTGTTTTCAGTGAGTGATCTGATCTCTGGGTAGTGTTTTCAGTGAGTGATCTGATCTCTGGGTAGTGTTTTCAGTGAGTGATCTGATCTCTGGGTAGTGTTTTCAGTGAGTGATCAGACTCTCTTAAAAAAAACGTGATATTTGTTTTGCATTATTATTACAATATATATATTTTTTAGGGGGGGTGTAGATCAGCACAGTTGCTGGGAAATCATCTATTCCTCATCTATATGCCTGCTTTGTAAAATATAGCAAGGTCCAAACATTTAGGGAGAGTTTACAGAACTAGGCTTATTCTGATTCAGAGTAACTCTCCCTGTGCATTAGTCTGTGTCCTTCTCATTCTAATCTGATTCAGAGTAACTCTCCCTGTGCATTAGTCTGTGTCCTTCTCATTATAATCTGATTCAGAGTAACCCTCCCTGTGCATTAGTCTGTGTCCTTCTCATTATAATCTGATTCAGAGTAACCCTCCCTGTGCATTAGTCTGTGTCCTTCTCATTCTAATCTGATTCAGAGTAACTCTCCCTGTGCATTAGTCTGTGTCCTTCTCATTCTAATCTGATTCAGAGTAACCCTCCCTGTGCATTAGTCTGTGTCCTTCTCATTATAATCTGATTCAGAGTAACCCTCCCTGTGCATTAGTCTGTGTCCTTCTCATTCTAATCTGATTCAGAGTAACTCTCCCTGTGCATTAGTCTGTGTCCTTCTCATTCTAATCTGATTCAGAGTAACCCTCCCTGTGCATTAGTCTGTGTCCTTCTCATTATAATCTGATTCAGAGTAACCCTCCCTGTGCATTAGTCTGTGTCCTTCTCATTATAATCTGATTCAGAGTAACCCTCCCTGTGCATTAGTCTGTGTCCTTCTCATTATAATCTGATTCAGAGTAACCTCCCTGTGCATTAGTCTGTGTCCTTCTCATTCTAATCTGATTCAGAGTAACTCTCCCTGTGCATTAGTCTGTGTCCTTCTCATTCTAATCTGATTCAGAGTAACTCTCCCTGTGCATTAGTCTGTGTCCTTCTCATTCTAATCTGATTCAGAGTAACTCTCCCTGTGCATTAGTCTGTGTCCTTCTCATTCTAATCTGATTCAGAGTAACTCTCCCTGTGCATTAGTCTGTGTCCTTCTCATTATAATCTGATTCAGAGTAACCTCCCTGTGCATTAGTCTGTGTCCTTCTCATTCTAATCTGATTCAGAGTCTGTGTCCTTCTCATTCTAACCCTCCCTGTGCATTAGTCTGTGTCCTTCTCATTCTAATCTGATTCAGAGTAACCCTCCCTGTGCATTAGTCTGTGTCCTTCTCATTATAATCTGATTCAGAGTAACCCTCCCTGTGCATTAGTCTGTGTCCTTCTCATTCTAATCTGATTCAGAGTAACCCTCCCTGTGCATTAGTCTGTGTCCTTCTCATTCTAATCTGATTCAGAGAACCCTCCCTGTGCATTAGTCTGTGTCCTTCTCATTCTGATCTGATTCAGAGTAACCCTCCCTGTGCATTAGTCTGTGTCCTTCTCATTATAATCTGATTCAGAGAAACTCTCCCTGTGCATTAGTCTGTGTCCTTCTCATTCTGATCTGATTCAGAGTAACCCTCCCTGTGCATTAGTCTGTGTCCTTCTCATTATAATCTGATTCAGAGTAACCCTCCCTGTGCATTAGTCTGTGTCCTTCTTATTCTGATCTGATTCAGAGTAACCCTCCCTGTGCATTAGTCTGTGTCCTTCTCATTCTAATCTGATTCAGAGTAACCCTCCCTGTGCATTAGTCTGTGTCCTTCTCATTCTAATCTGATTCAGAGTAACCCTCCCTGTGCATTAGTCTGTGTCCTTCTCATTCTAATCTGATTCAGAGTAACCCTCCCTGTGCATTAGTCTGTGTCCTTCTCATTCTAATCTGATTCAGAGAAACTCTCCCTGTGCATTAGTCTGTGTCCTTCTCATTATAATCTGATTCAGAGTAACCCTCCCTGTGCATTAGTCTGTGTCCTTCTCATTATAATCTGATTCAGAGTAACCCTCCCTGTGCATTAGTCTGTGTCCTTCTCATTATAATCTGATTCAGAGTAACCCTCCCTGTGCATTAGTCTGTGTCCTTCTCATTCTAATCTGATTCAGAGTAACCCTCCCTGTGCATTAGTCTGTGTCCTTCTCATTATAATCTGATTCAGAGTAACCCTCCCTGTGCATTAGTCTGTGTCCTTCTCATTCTAATCTGATTCAGAGTAACTCTCCCTGTGCATTAGTCTGTGTCCTTCTCATTCTAATCTGATTCAGAGAAACCCTCCCTGTGCATTAGTCTGTGTCCTTCTCATTATAATCTGATTCAGAGTAACCCTCCCTGTGCATTAGTCTGTGTCCTTCTCATTCTAATCTGATTCAGAGTAACCCTCCCTGTGCATTAGTCTGTGTCCTTCTCATTCTAATCTGATTCAGAGTAACCCTCCCTGTGCATTAGTCTGTGTCCTTCTCATTCTAATCTGATTCAGAGTAACCCTCCCTGTGCATTAGTCTGTGTCCTTCTCATTCTAATCTGATTCAGAGTAACTCTCCCTGTGCATTAGTCTGTGTCCTTCTCATTCTAATCTGATTCAGAGTAACCCTCCCTGTGCATTAGTCTGTGTCCTTCTCATTCTAATCTGATTCAGAGTAACCCTCCCTGTGCATTAGTCTGTGTCCTTCTCATTCTAATCTGATTCAGAGTAACCTCCCTGTGCATTAGTCTGTGTCCTTCTCATTCTAATCTGATTCAGAGTAACCCTCCCTGTGCATTAGTCTGTGTCCTTCTCATTCTAATCTGATTCAGAGTAACTCTCCCTGTGCATTAGTCTGTGTCCTTCTCATTCTGATCTGATTCAGAGAAACCCTCCCTGTGCATTAGTCTGTGTCCTTCTCATTCTAATCTGATTCAGAGAAACCCTCCCTGTGCATTAGTCTGTGTCCTTCTCATTCTGATCTGATTCAGAGTAACTCTCCCTGTGCATTAGTCTGTGTCCTTCTCATTCTAATCTGATTCAGAGTAACTCTCCCTGTGCATTAGTCTGTGTCCTTCTCATTATAATCTGATTCAGAGAAACCCTCCCTGTGCATTAGTCTGTGTCCTTCTCATTCTAATCTGATTCAGAGTAACCCTCCCTGTGCATTAGTCTGTGTCCTTCTCATTCTAATCTGATTCAGAGTAACCCTCCCTGTGCATTAGTCTGTGTCCTTCTCATTCTAATCTGATTCAGAGTAACCCTCCCTGTGCATTAGTCTGTGTCCTTCTCATTCTAATCTGATTCAGAGTAACCCTCCCTGTGCATTAGTCTGTGTCCTTCTCATTATAATCTGATTCAGAGTAACCCTCCCTGTGCATTAGTCTGTGTCCTTCTCATTCTAATCTGATTCAGAGTAACCCTCCCTGTGCATTAGTCTGTGTCCTTCTCATTCTAATCTGATTCAGAGTAACTCTCCCTGTGCATTAGTCTGTGTCCTTCTCATTATAATCTGATTCAGAGTAACTCTCCCTGTGCATTAGTCTGTGTCCTTCTCATTCTAATCTGATTCAGAGAAACCCTCCCTGTGCATTAGTCTGTGTCCTTCTCATTCTAATCTGATTCAGAGAAACCCTCCCTGTGCATTAGTCTGTGTCCTTCTCATTATAATCTGATTCAGAGTAACTCTCCCTGTGCATTAGTCTGTGTCCTTCTCATTATAATCTGATTCAGAGTAACCCTCCCTGTGCATTAGTCTGTGTCCTTCTCATTCTAATCTGATTCAGAGAAACCCTCCCTGTGCATTAGTCTGTGTCCTTCTCATTCTAATCTGATTCAGAGTAACCCTCCCTGTGCATTAGTCTGTGTCCTTCTCATTATAATCTGATTCAGAGTAACCCTCCCTGTGCATTAGTCTGTGTCCTTCTCATTCTAATCTGATTCAGAGTAACTCTCCCTGTGCATTAGTCTGTGTCCTTCTCATTCTAATCTGATTCAGAGTAACCCTCCCTGTGCATTAGTCTGTGTCCTTCTCATTCTGATCTGATTCAGAGTAACTCTCCCTGTGCATTAGTCTGTGTCCTTCTCATTCTAATCTGATTCAGAGAAACCCTCCCTGTGCATTAGTCTGTGTCCTTCTCATTATAATCTGATTCAGAGTAACCCTCCCTGTGCATTAGTCTGTGTCCTTCTCATTCTAATCTGATTCAGAGAAACCCTCCCTGTGCATTAGTCTGTGTCCTTCTCATTCTAATCTGATTCAGAGAAACTCTCCCTGTGCATTAGTCTGTGTCCTTCTCATTCTAATCTGATTCAGAGAAACCCTCCCTGTGCATTAGTCTGTGTCCTTCTCATTCTAATCTGATTCAGAGTAACCCTCCCTGTGCATTAGTCTGTGTCCTTCTCATTCTAATCTGATTCAGAGTAACTCTCCCTGTGCATTAGTCTGTGTCCTTCTCATTCTAATCTGATTCAGAGTAACTCTCCCTGTGCATTAGTCTGTGTCCTTCTCATTCTAATCTGATTCAGAGTAACTCTCCCTGTGCATTAGTCTGTGTCCTTCTCATTCTAATCTGATTCAGAGTAACCCTCCCTGTGCATTAGTCTGTGTCCTTCTCATTCTAATCTGATTCAGAGTAACTCTCCCTGTGCATTAGTCTGTGTCCTTCTCATTCTAATCTGATTCAGAGTAACCCTCCTGTGCATTAGTCTGTGTCCTTCTCATTCTAATCTGATTCAGAGTAACCCTCCCTGTGCATTAGTCTGTGTCCTTCTCATTCTAATCTGATTCAGAGTAACCTCCCTGTGCATTAGTCTGTGTCCTTCTCATTCTAATCTGATTCAGAGTAACCCTCCCTGTGCATTAGTCTGTGTCCTTCTCATTCTAATCTGATTCAGAGTAACCCTCCCTGTGCATTAGTCTGTGTCCTTCTCATTCTAATCTGATTCAGAGTAACTCTCCCTGTGCATTAGTCTGTGTCCTTCTCATTCTAATCTGATTCAGAGTAACCCTCCCTGTGCATTAGTCTGTGTCCTTCTCATTCTGATCTGATTCAGAGTAACCCTCCCTGTGCATTAGTCTGTGTCCTTCTCATTCTAATCTGATTCAGAGTAACCCTCCCTGTGCATTAGTCTGTGTCCTTCTCATTCTAATCTGATTCAGAGTAACCCTCCCTGTGCATTAGTCTGTGTCCTTCTCATTATAATCTGATTCAGAGTAACCCTCCCTGTGCATTAGTCTGTGTCCTTCTCATTCTAATCTGATTCAGAGTAACCCTCCCTGTGCATTAGTCTGTGTCCTTCTCATTCTAATCTGATTCAGAGTAACCCTCCCTGTGCATTAGTCTGTGTCCTTCTCATTCTAATCTGATTCAGAGTAACCCTCCCTGTGCATTAGTCTGTGTCCTTCTCATTCTAATCTGATTCAGAGTAACCCTCCCTGTGCATTAGTCTGTGTCCTTCTCATTCTAATCTGATTCAGAGTAACTCTCCCTGTGCATTAGTCTGTGTCCTTCTCATTCTAATCTGATTCAGAGTAACCCTCCCTGTGCATTAGTCTGTGTCCTTCTCATTCTAATCTGATTCAGAGTAACCCTCCCTGTGCATTAGTCTGTGTCCTTCTCATTATAATCTGATTCAGAGTAACCCTCCTGTGCATTAGTCTGTGTCCTTCTCATTCTAATCTGATTCAGAGTAACTCTCCCTGTGCATTAGTCTGTGTCCTTCTCATTCTAATCTGATTCAGAGTAACCCTCCCTGTGCATTAGTCTGTGTCCTTCTCATTATAATCTGATTCAGAGTAACCCTCCCTGTGCATTAGTCTGTGTCCTTCTCATTCTAATCTGATTCAGAGTAACCCTCCCTGTGCATTAGTCTGTGTCCTTCTCATTCTAATCTGATTCAGAGTAACCCTCCCTGTGCATTAGTCTGTGTCCTTCTCATTCTAATCTGATTCAGAGTAACCCTCCCTGTGCATTAGTCTGTGTCCTTCTCATTCTAATCTGATTCAGAGTAACCCTCCTGTGCATTAGTCTGTGTCCTTCTCATTCTAATCTGATTCAGAGTAACTCTCCCTGTGCATTAGTCTGTGTCCTTCTCATTCTAATCTGATTCAGAGTAACCCTCCCTGTGCATTAGTCTGTGTCCTTCTCATTCTAATCTGATTCAGAGTAACCCTCCCTGTGCATTAGTCTGTGTCCTTCTCATTATAATCTGATTCAGAGTAACTCTCCCTGTGCATTAGTCTGTGTCCTTCTCATTCTAATCTGATTCAGAGAAACCCTCCCTGTGCATTAGTCTGTGTCCTTCTCATTCTAATCTGATTCAGAGTAACCCTCCCTGTGCATTAGTCTGTGTCCTTCTCATTATAATCTGATTCAGAGTAACCCTCCCTGTGCATTAGTCTGTGTCCTTCTCATTCTAATCTGATTCAGAGTAACCCTCCCTGTGCATTAGTCTGTGTCCTTCTCATTCTAATCTGATTCAGAGTAACCCTCCCTGTGCATTAGTCTGTGTCCTTCTCATTATAATCTGATTCAGAGTAACTCTCCCTGTGCATTAGTCTGTGTCCTTCTCATTCTAATCTGATTCAGAGTAACCCTCCCTGTGCATTAGTCTGTGTCCTTCTCATTATAATCTGATTCAGAGTAACCCTCCTGTGCATTAGTCTGTGTCCTTCTCATTCTAATCTGATTCAGAGTAACTCTCCCTGTGCATTAGTCTGTGTCCTTCTCATTCTAATCTGATTCAGAGAACCCTCCCTGTGCATTAGTCTGTGTCCTTCTCATTCTAATCTGATTCAGAGTAACCTCCCTGTGCATTAGTCTGTGTCCTTCTCATTCTAATCTGATTCAGAGTAACTCTCCCTGTGCATTAGTCTGTGTCCTTCTCATTCTAATCTGATTCAGAGTAACTCTCCCTGTGCATTAGTCTGTGTCCTTCTCATTCTAATCTGATTCAGAGTAACCCTCCCTGTGCATTAGTCTGTGTCCTTCTCATTCTAATCTGATTCAGAGTAACTCTCCCTGTGCATTAGTCTGTGTCCTTCTCATTCTAATCTGATTCAGAGTAACCCTCCCTGTGCATTAGTCTGTGTCCTTCTCATTATAATCTGATTCAGAGTAACCCTCCCTGTGCATTAGTCTGTGTCCTTCTCATTCTAATCTGATTCAGAGTAACCCTCCCTGTGCATTAGTCTGTGTCCTTCTCATTCTAATCTGATTCAGAGAAACCCTCCCTGTGCATTAGTCTGTGTCCTTCTCATTCTAATCTGATTCAGAGTAACCCTCCCTGTGCATTAGTCTGTGTCCTTCTCATTCTAATCTGATTCAGAGTAACCCTCCCTGTGCATTAGTCTGTGTCCTTCTCATTCTAATCTGATTCAGAGTAACTCTCCCTGTGCATTAGTCTGTGTCCTTCTCATTATAATCTGATTCAGAGTAACCCTCCCTGTGCATTAGTCTGTGTCCTTCTCATTCTAATCTGATTCAGAGTAACTCTCCCTGTGCATTAGTCTGTGTCCTTCTCATTCTAATCTGATTCAGAGTAACCCTCCCTGTGCATTAGTCTGTGTCCTTCTCATTCTAATCTGATTCAGAGTAACCCTCCCTGTGCATTAGTCTGTGTCCTTCTCATTCTAATCTGATTCAGAGTAACTCTGTGCATTGGTCCCTCCCTGTGCATTAGTCTGTGTCCTTCTCATTCTAATCTGATTCAGAGTAACCCTCCCTGTGCATTAGTCTGTGTCCTTCTCATTCTAATCTGATTCAGAGTAACCCTCCCTGTGCATTAGTCTGTGTCCTTCTCATTCTAATCTGATTCAGAGTAACTCTCCCTGTGCATTAGTCTGTGTCCTTCTCATTCTAATCTGATTCAGAGTAACCCTCCCTGTGCATTAGTCTGTGTCCTTCTCATTCTAATCTGATTCAGAGTAACCCTCCCTGTGCATTAGTCTGTGTCCTTCTCATTCTAATCTGATTCAGAGAAACTCTCCCTGTGCATTAGTCTGTGTCCTTCTCATTCTAATCTGATTCAGAGTAACCCTCCCTGTGCATTAGTCTGTGTCCTTCTCATTCTGATCTGATTCAGAGTAACCCTCCCTGTGCATTAGTCTGTGTCCTTCTCATTCTAATCTGATTCAGAGTAACCCTCCCTGTGCATTAGTCTGTGTCCTTCTCATTATAATCTGATTCAGAGTAACCCTCCCTGTGCATTAGTCTGTGTCCTTCTCATTCTAATCTGATTCAGAGTAACCCTCCCTGTGCATTAGTCTGTGTCCTTCTCATTCTAATCTGATTCAGAGTAACTCTCCCTGTGCATTAGTCTGTGTCCTTCTCATTCTAATCTGATTCAGAGTAACTCTCCCTGTGCATTAGTCTGTGTCCTTCTCATTCTAATCTGATTCAGAGTAACCCTCCCTGTGCATTAGTCTGTGTCCTTCTCATTATAATCTGATTCAGAGTAACCCTCCCTGTGCATTAGTCTGTGTCCTTCTCATTCTAATCTGATTCAGAGTAACCCTCCCTGTGCATTAGTCTGTGTCCTTCTCATTCTAATCTGATTCAGAGTAACTCTCCCTGTGCATTAGTCTGTGTCCTTCTCATTCTAATCTGATTCAGAGTAACCCTCCCTGTGCATTAGTCTGTGTCCTTCTCATTATAATCTGATTCAGAGTAACCTCCTGTGCATTAGTCTGTGTCCTTCTCATTCTAATCTGATTCAGAGTAACTCTCCCTGTGCATTAGTCTGTGTCCTTCTCATTCTAATCTGATTCAGAGTAACCCTCCCTGTGCATTAGTCTGTGTCCTTCTCATTATAATCTGATTCAGAGTAACCCTCCCTGTGCATTAGTCTGTGTCCTTCTCATTCTAATCTGATTCAGAGTAACCCTCCCTGTGCATTAGTCTGTGTCCTTCTCATTCTGATCTGATTCAGAGTAACCCTCCCTGTGCATTAGTCTGTGTCCTTCTCATTCTAATCTGATTCAGAGTAACCCTCCCTGTGCATTAGTCTGTGTCCTTCTCATTCTAATCTGATTCAGAGTAACCCTCCCTGTGCATTAGTCTGTGTCCTTCTCATTATAATCTGATTCAGAGTAACTCTCCCTGTGCATTAGTCTGTGTCCTTCTCATTCTAATCTGATTCAGAGAAACCCTCCCTGTGCATTAGTCTGTGTCCTTCTCATTCTAATCTGATTCAGAGTAACCCTCCCTGTGCATTAGTCTGTGTCCTTCTCATTATAATCTGATTCAGAGTAACCCTCCCTGTGCATTAGTCTGTGTCCTTCTCATTCTAATCTGATTCAGAGAACCCTCCCTGTGCATTAGTCTGTGTCCTTCTCATTCTAATCTGATTCAGAGTAACCCTCCCTGTGCATTAGTCTGTGTCCTTCTCATTCTAATCTGATTCAGAGTAACCCTCCCTGTGCATTAGTCTGTGTCCTTCTCATTCTAATCTGATTCAGAGTAACCCTCCCTGTGCATTAGTCTGTGTCCTTCTCATTATAATCTGATTCAGAGTAACCCTCCCTGTGCATTAGTCTGTGTCCTTCTCATTCTAATCTGATTCAGAGTAACTCTCCCTGTGCATTAGTCTGTGTCCTTCTCATTCTAATCTGATTCAGAGAAACCCTCCCTGTGCATTAGTCTGTGTCCTTCTCATTCTAATCTGATTCAGAGTAACTCTCCCTGTGCATTAGTCTGTGTCCTTCTCATTCTAATCTGATTCAGAGTAACCCTCCCTGTGCATTAGTCTGTGTCCTTCTCATTCTAATCTGATTCAGAGAAACCCTCCCTGTGCATTAGTCTGTGTCCTTCTCATTCTAATCTGATTCAGAGTAACCTCCCTGTGCATTAGTCTGTGTCCTTCTCATTATAATCTGATTCAGAGTAACCCTCCTGTGCATTAGTCTGTGTCCTTCTCATTATAATCTGATTCAGAGTAACCCTCCCTGTGCATTAGTCTGTGTCCTTCTCATTCTAATCTGATTCAGAGTAACCCTCCCTGTGCATTAGTCTGTGTCCTTCTCATTCTAATCTGATTCAGAGTAACCCTCCCTGTGCATTAGTCTGTGTCCTTCTCATTCTAATCTGATTCAGAGTAACCCTCCCTGTGCATTAGTCTGTGTCCTTCTCATTCTAATCTGATTCAGAGTAACCCTCCCTGTGCATTAGTCTGTGTCCTTCTCATTCTAATCTGATTCAGAGTAACCCTCCCTGTGCATTAGTCTGTGTCCTTCTCATTCTAATCTGATTCAGTGTCCTTCTCAGATTCAACCCTCCCTGTGCATTAGTCTGTGTCCTTCTCATTCTAATCTGATTCAGAGTAACCCTCCCTGTGCATTAGTCTGTGTCCTTCTCATTCTAATCTGATTCAGAGTAACCCTCCCTGTGCATTAGTCTGTGTCCTTCTCATTCTAATCTGATTCAGAGTAACCCTCCCTGTGCATTAGTCTGTGTCCTTCTCATTCTAATCTGATTCAGAGTAACTCTCCCTGTGCATTAGTCTGTGTCCTTCTCATTCTAATCTGATTCAGAGTAACTCTCCCTGTGCATTAGTCTGTGTCCTTCTCATTCTAATCTGATTCAGAGAAACCCTCCCTGTGCATTAGTCTGTGTCCTTCTCATTCTAATCTGATTCAGAGAAACCCTCCCTGTGCATTAGTCTGTGTCCTTCTCATTCTAATCTGATTCAGAGAAACCCTCCCTGTGCATTAGTCTGTGTCCTTCTCATTCTAATCTGATTCAGAGTAACTCTCCCTGTGCATTAGTCTGTGTCCTTCTCATTCTAATCTGATTCAGAGTAACCCTCCCTGTGCATTAGTCTGTGTCCTTCTCATTCTAATCTGATTCAGAGTAACCCTCCCTGTGCATTAGTCTGTGTCCTTCTCATTCTAATCTGATTCAGAGTAACTCTCCTGTGCATTAGTCTGTGTCCTTCTCATTATAATCTGATTCAGAGTAACTCTCCCTGTGCATTAGTCTGTGTCCTTCTCATTATAATCTGATTCAGAGTAACTCTCCCTGTGCATTAGTCTGTGTCCTTCTCATTCTAATCTGATTCAGAGTAACCCTCCCTGTGCATTAGTCTGTGTCCTTCTCATTCTAATCTGATTCAGAGTAACCCTCCCTGTGCATTAGTCTGTGTCCTTCTCATTCTAATCTGATTCAGAGTAACTCTCCCTGTGCATTAGTCTGTGTCCTTCTCATTCTAATCTGATTCAGAGTAACCCTCCCTGTGCATTAGTCTGTGTCCTTCTCATTCTAATCTGATTCAGAGTAACCCTCCCTGTGCATTAGTCTGTGTCCTTCTCATTCTAATCTGATTCAGAGTAACTCTCCCTGTGCATTAGTCTGTGTCCTTCTCATTCTAATCTGATTCAGAGTAACCCTCCCTGTGCATTAGTCTGTGTCCTTCTCATTCTAATCTGATTCAGAGTAACCCTCCCTGTGCATTAGTCTGTGTCCTTCTCATTCTAATCTGATTCAGAGAAACTCTCCCTGTGCATTAGTCTGTGTCCTTCTCATTCTAATCTGATTCAGAGTAACTCTCCCTGTGCATTAGTCTGTGTCCTTCTCATTCTGATCTGATTCAGAGTAACCCTCCCTGTGCATTAGTCTGTGTCCTTCTCATTCTAATCTGATTCAGAGAAACTCTCCCTGTGCATTAGTCTGTGTCCTTCTCATTCTAATCTGATTCAGAGTAACCCTCCCTGTGCATTAGTCTGTGTCCTTCTCATTCTAATCTGATTCAGAGTAACTCTCCCTGTGCATTAGTCTGTGTCCTTCTCATTCTAATCTGATTCAGAGTAACTCTCCCTGTGCATTAGTCTGTGTCCTTCTCATTCTAATCTGATTCAGAGTAACCCTCCCTGTGCATTAGTCTGTGTCCTTCTCATTCTAATCTGATTCAGAGTAACCCTCCCTGTGCATTAGTCTGTGTCCTTCTCATTCTAATCTGATTCAGAGTAACCCTCCCTGTGCATTAGTCTGTGTCCTTCTCATTCTAATCTGATTCAGAGTAACCCTCCCTGTGCATTAGTCTGTGTCCTTCTCATTCTAATCTGATTCAGAGTAACTCTCCCTGTGCATTAGTCTGTGTCCTTCTCATTCTAATCTGATTCAGAGTAACCCTCCCTGTGCATTAGTCTGTGTCCTTCTCATTCTAATCTGATTCAGAGTAACCCTCCCTGTGCATTAGTCTGTGTCCTTCTCATTCTAATCTGATTCAGAGTAACCCTCCCTGTGCATTAGTCTGTGTCCTTCTCATTCTAATCTGATTCAGAGTAACCCTCCCTGTGCATTAGTCTGTGTCCTTCTCATTCTAATCTGATTCAGAGTAACCCTCCCTGTGCATTAGTCTGTGTCCTTCTCATTCTAATCTGATTCAGAGTAACCCTCCCTGTGCATTAGTCTGTGTCCTTCTCATTCTAATCTGATTCAGAGTAACCCTCCCTGTGCATTAGTCTGTGTCCTTCTCATTCTAATCTGATTCAGAGTAACTCTCCCTGTGCATTAGTCTGTGTCCTTCTCATTCTAATCTGATTCAGAGAACCCTCCCTTCTCATTCTAATCTGATTCATTAGTCTGTGTCCTTCTCATTCTAATCTGATTCAGAGTAACCCTCCCTGTGCATTAGTCTGTGTCCTTCTCATTCTAATCTGATTCAGAGTAACCCTCCCTGTGCATTAGTCTGTGTCCTTCTCATTCTAATCTGATTCAGAGTAACCCTCCCTGTGCATTAGTCTGTGTCCTTCTCATTATAATCTGATTCAGAGTAACCCTCCCTGTGCATTAGTCTGTGTCCTTCTCATTATAATCTGATTCAGAGTAACTCTCCCTGTGCATTAGTCTGTGTCCTTCTCATTCTAATCTGATTCAGAGAAACTCTCCCTGTGCATTAGTCTGTGTCCTTCTCATTCTAATCTGATTCAGAGAAACTCTCCCTGTGCATTAGTCTGTGTCCTTCTCATTCTGATCTGATTCAGAGAAACTCTCCCTGTGCATTAGTCTGTGTCCTTCTCATTCTAATCTGATTCAGAGAAACCCTCCCTGTGCATTAGTCTGTGTCCTTCTCATTCTAATCTGATTCAGAGTAACTCTCCCTGTGCATTAGTCTGTGTCCTTCTCATTCTAATCTGATTCAGAGTAACTCTCCCTGTGCATTAGTCTGTGTCCTTCTCATTCTAATCTGATTCAGAGTAACCCTCCCTGTGCATTAGTCTGTGTCCTTCTCATTCTGATCTGATTCAGAGAAACCCTCCCTGTGCATTAGTCTGTGTCCTTCTCATTCTAATCTGATTCAGAGTAACCCTCCCTGTGCATTAGTCTGTGTCCTTCTCATTATAATCTGATTCAGAGTAACTCTCCCTGTGCATTAGTCTGTGTCCTTCTCATTCTAATCTGATTCAGAGTAACTCTCCCTGTGCATTAGTCTGTGTCCTTCTCATTCTAATCTGATTCAGAGTAACTCTCCCTGTGCATTAGTCTGTGTCCTTCTCATTATAATCTGATTCAGAGTAACTCTCCCTGTGCATTAGTCTGTGTCCTTCTCATTCTAATCTGATTCAGAGTAACCCTCCCTGTGCATTAGTCTGTGTCCTTCTCATTATAATCTGATTCAGAGAAACCCTCCCTGTGCATTAGTCTGTGTCCTTCTCATTCTGATCTGATTCAGAGTAACTCTCCCTGTGCATTAGTCTGTGTCCTTCTCATTATAATCTGATTCAGAGTAACCCTCCCTGTGCATTAGTCTGTGTCCTTCTCATTCTAATCTGATTCAGAGTAACTCTCCCTGTGCATTAGTCTGTGTCCTTCTCATTCTAATCTGATTCAGAGTAACCCTCCCTGTGCATTAGTCTGTGTCCTTCTCATTCTAATCTGATTCAGAGTAACCCTCCCTGTGCATTAGTCTGTGTCCTTCTCATTCTAATCTGATTCAGAGTAACCCTCCCTGTGCATTAGTCTGTGTCCTTCTCATTCTAATCTGATTCAGAGAAACCCTCCCTGTGCATTAGTCTGTGTCCTTCTCATTATAATCTGATTCAGAGTAACCCTCCCTGTGCATTAGTCTGTGTCCTTCTCATTCTAATCTGATTCAGAGTAACTCTCCCTGTGCATTAGTCTGTGTCCTTCTCATTCTGATCTGATTCAGAGTAACTCTCCCTGTGCATTAGTCTGTGTCCTTCTCATTCTAATCTGATTCAGAGTAACTCTCCCTGTGCATTAGTCTGTGTCCTTCTCATTCTAATCTGATTCAGAGTAACCCTCCCTGTGCATTAGTCTGTGTCCTTCTCATTCTAATCTGATTCAGAGTAACCCTCCCTGTGCATTAGTCTGTGTCCTTCTCATTCTAATCTGATTCAGAGAAACCCTCCCTGTGCATTAGTCTGTGTCCTTCTCATTCTAATCTGATTCAGAGTAACCCTCCCTGTGCATTAGTCTGTGTCCTTCTCATTCTAATCTGATTCAGAGAAACCCTCCCTGTGCATTAGTCTGTGTCCTTCTCATTCTAATCTGATTCAGAGTAACCCTCCCTGTGCATTAGTCTGTGTCCTTCTCATTCTAATCTGATTCAGAGAAACCCTCCCTGTGCATTAGTCTGTGTCCTTCTCATTCTAATCTGATTCAGAGTAACCCTCCCTGTGCATTAGTCTGTGTCCTTCTCATTATAATCTGATTCAGAGTAACCCTCCCTGTGCATTAGTCTGTGTCCTTCTCATTCTAATCTGATTCAGAGTAACCCTCCCTGTGCATTAGTCTGTGTCCTTCTCATTCTAATCTGATTCAGAGTAACTCTCCCTGTGCATTAGTCTGTGATTGATTCTGGTTGGATTATAGTTGAAAGAAGGTTTCTAGTCATAGGGCATGATCAGACTCTTAAGTGAAAATAGCTTGGTGTTCATCCCAAATTGCACCCTATTGCACCCTACTTCATAGGGAACAGGGTGCAATTAGGGAGTTGTGTCGTAAATGGTACCAAAGTAGTTACTAAGAATGGATGGCTGGAAAGGTCAATGGGGCAACAACTGATTTATTGATTCATTAAATCCACTTGGAATATAACTCGAGGCTAGTAGCACCCAGACAGGAAGCACTAGAAGCACTTTCCCTTTAGAAGTATAAATATAAATAAATAATAAATAGATTGAACAGGGTCTTTTTATTGATTTTATGGAAAGTTAATTTAACTTGGCAAGTCAGTTAAGACGGCCTACCAAAAGGCAAAAGACCTTCTGCGGGGACGATCAAATCAAATTATATTTGTCACATACACCAAAACCTTACAGTGAAATGCTCTTAACCTCCAATGCAGTTTTAAGACAGTATGTACTAAGATAAACTGAAGTTTAAAAAATATATTTTAAAAAAAATATGAAGAAAATTGATAAATAAGAAAATATAAAAATAAAAAATAATTTAACATCAACAACAAAATAACAGCAGCGAACCTCTCACTCAATGTGATGAGAGTGGACTTCAGGAAACAGCAGAGTGCACCCCCCTTATCCACATCGAAGGGACAGCAGTGGAGAAAGTTTTAGGTTCCTCTGCGTACACATCACGGACAAACTGAAATGGTCCACCCACACAGACAGTGTGGTGAACAAGGCACAGCAGCGCCTCTTCAACCTCAGGAGGCTGAAGAAATGTGGCTTGTCACCAAAAACACTCACTAACTTTTACAGGTGCACAAATCGAGAGCATCCTCTTGGGCTGTATCACCGCCTGGTACGGCAACTGCTCCGTCCATAACCATAAGGCTCTCCAGAGGGTAGTGAGGTCTGCACAAACTACCTGCCCTCCAGGACACCTACACCAGTACAGGTGCATCAGAGCCAGGACCGAGAGACCGAAAAACAGCTTCTATCTCAAGGCCATCAGACTGTTAAACAGCTTCTATCTCAAGGCCATCAGACTGTTAAACAGCCATCACTAGTCAGCTTCTATCTCAAGGCCATCAGACTGTTAAACAGCCATCACTAGCAGTGGCTGCCTACCTACAGACTTGATATCATTGGGGCGGCAGGGTAGCCTAGTAGTTACATCTGTCGTTGTGCCCCTGAACAGGCAGTTAACCCACTGTTCCCAGGCCGTCATTGAAAATAAGTATTTGTTCTTAACTGACTTGCCTGGTTAAATAAAGGTAAAAAATAAATAAATAAAAAAAATTGGCCACTTTAATAAATGGAACACTAGTCACTTCAATAAAGACACTTTAAGAATGTTTACACATCTCTTATTACTTATCTCATGAGTATATACTGTGTACTACACTATATATTCTATACTATCTACAGTGGCTTGCGAAAGTATTCACCCCCTTGACACTTTTCCTATATGGTTGCCTTACAACCTGTAATTAAAATAGATTTTTGGGGGGTATGTATCAATTGATTTACACAACATGCCTACCCACTTTGAAGATGCAAAAACATTTTTATTGTGAAAAAACAAACAAGAAATTGGATGAGAAAACTGAAAACTTGAGCGTGCATAACAATTCACCCTCCCAAAGTCAGTACTTTGTAGACCCACCTTTTGCAGCAATTACAGCTGCAAGTCTCTTGGGGTATGTCTCTATAAGCTTGGCACTGGGTTTTTTGCCCATTCTTCAAGGCAAAACTGCTCCAGCTCTTTCAAGTTGGATGGATTCTACAGCAATCTTTAAGTCATACCACAGATTCTCAATTGGATTGAGGTCTGGGCTTTGACTAGGCCGTTCCATGACATTGAAATGTTTCCCCTTAATAAACCGAAGGTGAACATCTGTCCCAGTCTCAAATCTCTGGAAGACTGAAACAGGTTTCCCTCAAGCATTTCCCTGTATTTAGCGCCATCCATCATTCCTTAAATTCTGAACATTTTCCCAGTCCCTGCTGATGAAAAACATCCCCACAGCATGATACTGCCACCACCATGCTTCACTGTGGGGATGTTGTTCTCAGGGTGATGAGAGGTGTTGGGTTTGCGCCAGACATAGCGTTTTCCTTGATGACGGAAAAGCTCAATTTTAGTCTCATCTGACCAGAGTACCTTCTTCCATATACTCGAGTAGCCTCCCACATGCCTTTTGGCAAAAGCCAAACATGTTTGCTTATTTTTGTCTGGCCACACTTGCATAAAGCCCAACTCTGTGGAGTGTATGGCTCAAATTTGTCCTATAGACAGATACTCCAATCTCTGCTGTGGAGCTTCGCAGCTCCTTCAGGGTTATCTTTGGTCTCTTTGTTGCCTCTCTGATGATGTCTGGTGAGGACCTGCCTTACAACAGGCCTACAAGCCCTCAGTCCAGCCTCTCTCAGCCTATAGCGGACAGTCTGAGTACTGATGGAGGGATTGAGTCCTGGTGTAACTCAGGCAGTTGTTGTTGCCATCCTGTACCTGTCCCGCAGGTGTGATGTTTGGATGTACCAATCCTGTGCAGGTGTTGTTACACGTGGTCTGCCACTGCGAGGACGATCAGCTGTCCGTCCTGTCTCCCTGTAGCACTGTCTTAGGCATATCACAGTACTGACATTACAATTTTTGCCCTGGCCACATCTGCAGTCCTCATGCCTTCTTGCAGCATGCCTAAGGCACGTTCACGAAGATGAGCAGGGACCCTGGGCATCTTTCTTTTGATGTTTTTCAGAGTCAGTTGAAAGGACTCTTTAGTGTCCTAAGTTGTCATAACTGTGACCTTATTTGCCTACCGTCTGTAAGCTGTTAGTGCCTTAGCAACCATTCCACAGGTGCATGTTCATTCTTCATTGAACAAGCATGGGAAACAGTGTTTAAACCCTTTACAATGAAGACCTGTGAAGTTATTTGGATTTTTACGAATTATCTTTCAAAGACAGGGTCCTGAAAAAATGGAAGTTTACTTTTTGGCTGAGTTTATGTACATGTAGGTAGAGGTAAAGTGGCTATGCGTAGATAATAAACAGAGAGTAGCAGCTGCGTAAATGCAAATAGTCTGGGTAGCCATTTGATTAGCTGTTCAGGACTCTTATGACTTTGGGGTTAGAAGCTATTAAGAAGCCTTTTGGACCTAGACTTGGCGCACCGGTACCACTTGCCATAAGGAAGCAGAGAGAACAGTCTATGACTATTGTGGCTGGAGTCTTTGGCCATTTTTAGGGCCTTCCTCTGAGGCGGTGTGGAGTGGGCGTTCTCTTAGATCGTATTGTATCACATCAAAGAGGGTTCCAGCCTAGTGGTGTTGAGTTAGCTAGTTTCCTCTCTTACAGATGAATGTAAAGCCACAGACGTCTGCCTTCTAAAAGCTTCCTGTGTGAATAGATTTCTCCCCTGAGAATAGAGAGATAGATTGGCCATCAATGAATGGAGGATTCTGACACTGGATTGTTCTTGTGAAGTGTGCTTGCTCCATAAATTAGAAAGGACAATATGGCTCTCGACGAAAGAATGTGAATCCCCACTTTAAATGTGAATGTAAACAGTCAGTAAGCCATGGGTCACAGGGGGACATTTGGTTACCCAACACAGCGGAAGCGATCTGGTTACACATTCTTCCTGTTTAACCTGTTTTTGTCTTTATCTTGGTCTGTGTGTTGTTAAATGTTGACTTTGTTTCTAGTTCAAACAGGGTTTTTGCTCAAATGTAGTATTGTCAATCTCACTATGACAACATGATTCTGAAGGCTGCATTTACACAGGCAGCATAATTCTGATATTTTTCTTCTACTCGGTCTTTTGAACAATCAGTTATTTTGCCAATAATGGGAACGCGATCAGATTTGGGCTGCCTGTGTCATTACAATTCATGAGTGGGGAGAGAAAATCTAGAAAAAAAGGTATCTTTGCTTTAGTAAATGTTGATTACAAACAATAATAACCTGCACACACAGATCTATAAACCCTAACGTGTGGACTGGGTGACTGGATGACAGAGTTTAGGTCTGGACTGACTGCCTGACTGACTGACTGGATGACAGAGTTTAGGTCTGGACTGACTGCCTGACTGACTGACTGGATGACAGAGTTTAGGTCTGGACTGACTGACTGACTGACTGGATGACAGAGTTTAGGTCTGGACTGACTGACTGACTGACTGACTGACAGAGTTTAGGTCTGGACTGACTGCCTGACTGACTGACTGGTTGACAGAGTTTAGGTCTGGACTGACTAAATCAAATCAAATTTTATTTGTCACATACACATGGTTAGCAGATGTTAATGCGAGTGTAGCGACATGCTTGTTCTTCTAGTTCCGACAATGCAGTAATAACCAACAAGTAATCTAACTAACAATTCCAAAACTACTGTCTTATACACAGTGTAAGGGGATAAAGAATATGTACATAAGGATATATGAATGAGTGATGGTACAGAGCAGCATACAGTAGATGGTATCGAGTACAGTATATACATATGAGATGAGTATGTAGACAAAGTAAACAAAGTGGCATAGTTAAAGTGGCTAGTGATACATGTATTACATAAGGATGCAGTCGATGATGTAGAGTGCAGTATATACGTATGCATATGAGATGAATAATGTAGGGTAAGTAACATTATATAAGGTAGCATTGTTTAAAGTGGCTAGTGATATATTTACTTCATTTCCCATCAATTCCCATTATTAAAGTGGCTGGAGTTGGGTCAGTGTCAATGACAGTGTGTTGGCAGCAGCCACTCAATGTTAGTGGTGGCTGTTTAACAGTCTGATGGCCTTGAGATAGAAGCTGTTTTTCAGTCTCTCGGTCCCAGCTTTGATGCACCTGTACTGACCTCGCCTTCTGGATGATAGCGGGGTGAACAGGCAGTGGTTCGGGTGGTTGCTGTCCTTGATGATCTTTATGGCCTTCCTGTAACATCGGGTGGTGTAGGTGTCCTGGAGGGCAGGTAGTTTGCCCCCGGTGATGCGTTGTGCAGACCTCACTACCCTCTGGAGAGCCTTACGGTTGAGGGCGGAGCAGTTGCCGTACCAGGCGGTGATACAGCCCACCAGGATGCTCTCGATTGTGCATCTGTAGAAGTTTGTGCGTGCTTTTGGTGACAAGCCGAAATTTCTTCAGCCTCCTGAGGTTGAAGAGGCGCTGCTGCGCCTTCTTCACGACGCTGTCAGTGTGAGTGGACCAATTCAGTTTGTCTGTGATGTGTATGCCGAGGAACTTAAAACTTGCTACCCTCTCCACTACTGTTCCATCGATGTGGATAGGGGGGTGTTCCCTCTGCTGTTTCCTGAAGTCCACAATCATCTCCTTAGTTTTGTTGACGTTGAGTGTGAGGTTATTTTCCTGACACCACACTCCGAGGGCCCTCACCTCCTCCCTGTAGGCCGTCTCGTCGTTGTTGGTAATCAAGCCTACCACTGTTGTGTCGTCCGCAAACTTGATGATTGAGTTGGAGGCGTGCGTGGCCACGCAGTTGTGGGTGAACAGGGAGTACAGGAGAGGGCTCAGAACGCACCCTTGTGGGGCCCCCGTGTTGAGGATCAGCAGGGAGGAGATGTTGTTGCCTACCCTCACCACCTGGGGGCGGCCCGTCAGGAAGTCCAGTACCCAGTTGCACAGGGCGGGGTCGAGACCCAGGGTCTCGAGCTTGATGACGAGCTTGGAGGGTACTATGGTGTTGAATGCCGAGCTGTAGTCGATGAACAGCATTCTCACATAGGTATTCCTCTTTTCCAGGTGGGTTAGGGCAGTGTGCAGTGTGGTTGAGATTGCATCGTCTGTGGACCTATTTGGGCGGTAAGCAAATTGGAGTGGGTCTAGGGTGACTGACTGGTTGACAGAGTTTAGGTCTGGACTGACTGACTGACTTACTGGTTGACAGAGTTTAGGTCTGGACTGACTCACTGACTGACTGGTTGACAGAGTTTAGGTCTGGACTGACTGACTGACTGACTGGTTGACAGAGTTTAGATCTGGACTGACTCACTGACTGACTGGATGACAGAGTTTAGATCTGGACTGACTGACTGACTTACTGGTTGACAGAGTTTAGATCTGGACTGACTCACTGACTGACTGGATGACAGAGTTTAGGTCTGGACTGACTGCCTGACTGACTGACTGGATGACAGAGTTTAGGTCTGGACTGACTGACTGACTGACTGGATGACAGAGTTTAGGTCTGGACTGACTGACTGACTGGATGACAGAGTTTAGGTCTGGACTGACTGACTGACTGACTGACTGACAGAGTTTAGGTCTGGACTGACTGACTGACTGACTGGTTGACAGAGTTTAGGTCTGGACTGACTGACTGACTGACTGGTTGACAGAGTTTAGGTCTGGACTGACTGACTGACTGACTGGTTGACAGAGTTTAGGTCTGGACTGACTCACTGACTGACTGGTTGACAGAGTTTAGGTCTGGACTGACTGACTGACTGACTGGTTGACAGAGTTTAGGTTTGGACTGACTGACTGACTGACTGACTGACTGACCAGTTGACAGAGTTTATGTATGACTAGTGTCATCGAGTTTCAGAACTGATAAATCCGTATGAATTCATGAGTAATTGAAAAACTCTATGGTTGAGAGGGGATGAGGCAAAAATACATCTCAATTAAGTCTGGCAGCACAGCTGATTCTTATTTGACCTTTCTTTAACCAGGCAAGTCAGTTAAGAACACATTCTTATTTTCAATGAAGGCCTAGGAACAGTGGGGATCTCAGGAGCCTTCTCACAGTGTCATTATGGTACCCTATTCCCTACCTAGTGCAGGGTGACCAGAAGGCACTTTATTGGAAATACTGTAGTGGGCTGTTTGGGACGTTATCGTTCCTTTGAGCCAAGTTATTCTCTGCTTCTCGAGGAACAAAGTAATTTAATCACGAGTAGATTTACATCCATGGCTCGTACATGCTCTCGGACATGCTCTCGTACATGCTCTCGTACATGCTCTCGGACATGCTCTCGGACATGCTCTCGGACATGCTCTGGGACATGCTCTCGTACATGCTCTCGGACATGCTCATGCTCTCGTACATGCTCTCGTACATGCTCTCGGACATGCTCTCGGACGTGCTCTCGGACATGCTCTCGGACATGCTCTCGGACATGCTCTCGGACATGCTCTCGTACATGCTCTCGTACATGCTCTCGGACATGCTCTCGGACATGCTCTCGGACATGCTCTCGTACATGCTCTCGGACATGCTCTCGGACATGCTCTCGGACATGCTCTCGTACATGCTCTCGGACATGCTCTCAGACATGCTCTCGGACATGCTCTCGTACATGCTCTCGGACATGCTCTCTCGTACATGCTCTCGGACATGCTCTCGGACATGCTCTCGGACATGCTCTCGGACATGCTCTCGGACATGCTCTCGTACATGCTCTCGGACATGCTCTCGGACATGCTCTCGGACATGCTCTCGGACATGCTCTCGTACATGCTCTCGGACATGCTCTCGGGCATGCTCTCGGACATGCTCTCGTACATCCTCTCGTACATGCTCTCGGACATGCTCTCGGACATGCTCTCGGACATGCTCTCGGACATGCTCTCGGACATGCTCTCGTACATGCTCTCGGACATGCTCTCGGACATGCTCTCGTACATGCTCTCGGACATGCTCTCGTACGTGCTCTCGTACATGCTCTCGGACATGCTCTCGTACATGCTCTCGGACATGCTCTCGGACATGCTCTCGGACATCCTCTCGTACATGCTCTCGTACGTGCTCTCGTACATGCTCTCGGACATGCTCTCGTACATGCTCTCGGACATGCTCTCGTACGTGCTCTCGTACATCCTCTCGGACATGCTCTCGGACATGCTCTCGGACATGCTCTCGTACATGCTCTCGGACATGTAATCTAGGTCCAGTTTGATGTTGTACGTTCAGTTATTAACATGGACGGTAGTACTTTGAAGAACTGTGCTGTATGAATGAGCTTTCTCTGCTAACTTAACATTAAGAATATCCATCGTCTAGTTAATGGCTTTGATGTGAGACAGACAGACAGACAGACAGACAGACAGACAGACAGACAGACAGACAGACAGACAGACAGACAGACAGACAGACAGACAGACAGACAGACAGACAGACAGACAGACAGACAGACAGACAGACAGACAGACAGACAGACAGACAGACAGACAGACAGACTAGTGCACACATCAAAGCCATTAACTAGACGATGGATATTCTTAATGTCAAGTCAGCAGCAACAGAGAAAGCTCATTCATGCACTATGTATGGAATAGGGTGCACTATGTATGGAATAGGGTGCACTATGTATGGAATAGGGTGCACTATGTATGGAATAGGGTGCACTATGTATGGAATAGGGTGCACTATGTATGGAATAGGGTGCACTATGTATGGAATAGGGTGCACTATGTATGGATTAGGGTGCACTATGTATGGAATAGGGTGCACTATGTATGGAATAGGGTGCACTATGTATGGAATAGGGTGCACTATGTATGGAATAGGGTGCACTATGTATGGAATAGGGTGCACTATGTATGGAATAGGGTGCACTATGTATGGAATAGGGTGCACTATGTATGGAATAGGGTGCACTATGTATGGAATAGGGTGCACTATGTATGGAATAGGGTGCACTATGTATGGAATAGGGTGCACTATGTATGGAATAGGGTGCACTATGTATGGAATAGGGTGCACTAGGTAGGGAATAGGGTGCACTATGTATGGAATAGGGTGCACTATGTATGGAATAGGGTGCACTATGTATGGAATAGGGTGCACTAGGTAGGGAATAGGGTGCACTAGGTAGGGAATAGGGTACCATAATGACACTGTCAGAAGGCTCCTGAGATCCCTCCCTGAAACTGCAGACAGGTGTAGTCACTGTGAAACCTTTAATGTGATTTGTTCAGGACAAAGTACGTAGGACAATTCAGGACTTTGTATTCCTGTCGTGAGTTGTGTTCCTTCACACCGTGGCACTAGTTGAGGCTAAACCCTGATTGGTTGTAGGCCTATAGTTCCTCTCCTACAATTTCCAGTACATTGGCTTTCATGTAACGTCTGATTGTTCTCCATCACTCATATTGTTTTAATTGACCTCTTCAGAAGGGGGGGGGTCGTTGGAATCGGTTCTCTTTGTTCCTCCGAAGATGATTTTTGTCAATTTTTCTGTCATTTTAAAAATGGGGCCTTGGAGTGTGAAGAAGCACTCAAATGAGAAGCATGATTAGGACAGACTCGTTTCTCTCTCTTAATGAGCCTATGACTGCCCATAAACCCTTTATCGCCATTAAAGCAAAAAGTAGAGTACAGATACTCTGTTTAATTAGAATGAGGCAATCAGTCTGCCATCAAGACCTGAGGCACATGTATTAAGTTATGTTAGAGACTAATAGCACTGCCCACCGAGAGAGAGAGAGAGAGAGAGAGAGAGAGAGAGAGAGAGAGAGAGAGAAAGAGAGAGAGAGAGAGAGAGAGAGAGAGAGAGACCTAGTCAGTTGCCCAACTGAATGCATTCAACCGAAAAGTGTCAACTGCATTCAACCGAACCCTTGTGAGCTCATGTACATGCAGATTGGATCTTGGTTGATTCTTTAATTGGAATGAATTCGACGTCGCTGGGCTGGAACAACAGAAAGACAGGAGTTGGTTTAGATTCTCTCATTTTGTATCTCACTGCTGCATCTGATCAATGAAAGGAGGCTGTGGTTTGGCTCCAGGGAACACATTTAGGGGCTGAGTCCCAAATGACTCCCTATTCCCTATATAGTATACTACAGAGCCCTATGGGTCCTGGGCAAAAGTAGTGAAACATCAAGGGAATAGTGTTCCATTTGGGACGTACACCTACTGAGTTACTGAGAGGAACCAGAGAAGGAGCAGAGCACTTTGTAAGGCTTAATTTACTCTGCCATGTCAGTCAATGCCTGCCTGTGTTCCCCAGCCTGGAACGCTCAGGATAAACAAAGACAATGCTGCTTTGTTTAGAGTTCCCAGTTCCAACCGTGGATATTACGGTTCAATGTTCTGGACATATGTTAGTACTAGATAGTCCATAATTCTATGTTTTTTTATTGTTCAAGAGAGAGAGAGAAATGGCAACCTTTCCCCTATGGGTCCTGGTCAAAAGTAGTGCATTATATAGGGACGAGGGTGTCATTAGTGACACAGACAGAAAGTGGGAGAAGAGAGGGTAGAGAATGTCCATGGTCTGACAAAATCAAATCGATTGTATTTGTCACATACACATGGTTAGCAGATGTTAATGCGAGTGTAGCGAAATGCTTGTGCTTCTAGTTCCGACCATGCAGTAATATCCAACAAGTAATCTAACTAACAATTCACACCACCACTATTAATTTCACAACAACTACCTGATACACACAAGTGTAAAGGGATGAATACGATATGACAGCCTTGTAAGCAGCGTGTTTTGGGGAGCCCTATTTACACCATAAACTCGCTTGATGAATTACATCTTGAGTTTGAGCTTAAGGCCAATTAGAAAGTGCAACGGGAAAAAAGAATGTCATTATCTTTCTTTTGTCAAATAATCAATTACACTATTGGTCAGGAGAACATTGGGCAGATGAAGTCTTCAGCAGCAACAGTGTCTTGTGAAAGTATTCACCCCCCTTGACATTTTTCCTATATCCTGTAATTAAAATAGATTTTTGGGGGGTATGTATCAATTGATTTACACAACATGCCTATCCACTTTGAAGATGCATAAACATTTTTATTGTGAAAAAACAAACAAGAAATTTGATGAGAAAACTGAAAACTTGAGCGTGCATAACTATTCACCCATCAAATTCAATACTTTCTAGATCCACCTTCTGCAGCAATTACAGCTGCAAGTCTCTTGGGGTTTGTCTCTATAAGCTTGGCACTTCCAGCCACTGGGGTTTTTGCCCATTCTTCAAGGAAAAACTGCTCCAGCTCCTTCAAGTTGGATGGGTTCCGCTGGTGTACAGCAATCTTTAAGTCATAACACAGATTCTCAATTGGATTGGAGGTCTGGACTTTGACTAGGCCATACCAAGACATTTAAATGTTTCCCATTAAACCACTCGAGTGTTGCTTTAGCAGGACGCTTAGGGTCATTGTCCTGCTGGAAGGTGAACCTCCATCCCAGTCTCAAATCTCTGGAAGACAGAAAAAGGTTTCCCTCAAGAATTCCCGTGTATTTAGCACCATCCACCATTCCTTCAATTCTGACCAGTTTCACTGCCGATGAAAAACATCCCCACAGCATGATGCTTCCATGTTTCACTGTGGGGATGATGTTCTCGGGGTGTATCTTCTTCCATATGTTTGGGGAGTCTCCCACATGCCTTGTGGCGAACACCAAACATGTTTGCTTATTTTTTTCTGGCCACTCTTCCGTAAAGCCCAGCTCTGTGGAGTGTACGGCTTAAAGTGGTCCTATGGACAGATACTCCAATCTCCGCTGTGGAGCTTTGCAGCTCCTTCAGGGTAATCTTTGGTCTCTTTGTTGCCTCTCTGATTAATGCCCTTCTTGTCTGGTCTGTACATTTTGGTGGGTGGCCCTCTCTTGGCAGGTTTGTTGTGGTGCCATATTCTTTCAATGTTTTAATAGTGGATGTAATGGTGCTCCATGGGATGTTCAAAGTTTCAGATATTTTTTATAACCCAACCCTGATCTGTACTTCTCCACAACTTTGTCCCTGACCAGACTCTGGGGCCTTTCAGAACAGGTGTATATATACTGAGATCATGTGACACTTAGATAGGTAGGTTTGATATTATTTAACTAATTATGTGACTTCTGAAGATAATTGGTTGCACCAGATCTTATTTAGGGGCTTCATAGCGAAGGAAGTGAAAACCTATGCACACACCACTTTTCCATTTTGAATATTTTTTTATTTTTTGAAATTTTTGAAATTTCGCTTCACATAATTTGGACTATTTTGTGTCCATTACATGAAAACCCCTAAAAATCAGTTTAATTGATGAGTTCTATTGCAACAAAATAGGAAAAACGCCAATGGGGGCTTTTGCAAGGCACTGTATCTCTTCTGGGGCTCATAAACAGACCCACTGGCTCCAGGTAATCTATAAGTCCATGCTAGGTAAAGCTCCGCCTTATCTCAGTTCACTGGTCACGATGGCAACACCCATCCGTAGCACGCGCTCCAGCAGGTGTATCTCACTGATCATCCCTAAAGCCAACACCTCATTTGGCCGCCTTTCGTTCCAGTTCTCTGCTGCCTGTGACTGGGACGAATTGCAAAAATCGCTGAAGTTGGAGACTTTTATCTCCCTCACCAACTTCAAACATCTGCTATCTGAGCAGCTAACCGATCGCTGCAGCTGTACATAATCTATTGGTAAATAGCCCACCCATTTTCACCTACCTCATCCCCACAGTTTTTATTTATTTACTTTTCTTCTCTTTTGCACACCAATATCTCTACCTGTACATGATCATCTGATCATTTATCACTCCAGTGTTAATCTGCAATATTGTAATTATTCGCCTACCTCCTCATGCCTTTTGCACACATTGTATATAGACTCCCCTTTTTTTCTACTGTGTTATTGACTTGTTAATTGTTTACTCCATGTGTAACTCTGTGTTGTCTGTTCATACTGCTATGCTTTATCTTGGCCAGGTCGCAGTTGCAAATGAGAACTTGTTCTCAACTAGCCTACCTGGTTAAATAAAGGTGTTCTCAACTGGCCTACCTGGTTCAATAAAGGTGTTCTCAACTAGCCTACCTGGTTCAATAAAGGTGTTCTCAACTAGCCTACCTGGTTAAATAAAGGTGTTCTCAACTGGCCTACCTGGTTAAATAAAGGTGTTCCCAACTAGCCTACCTGGTTAAATAAAGGTGAAATAAAAAATAAAATAAAAATAAATACCTTCCCTCCCTCACTCCCAAATGCTCTTCTTCTGCAAACTAGCCCACTACCACTACCACCACTACCACTACCACTACTACCACTACCACTACCACTACCACCACCACTACTACCACTAATACCACCACCACAACCACTACTACCACTAATACCACCACCATCACTAACACTAATACCACTAACACCCCCACCACCACCACTACCACCACCACCACTACCACTACTTCCACCACTACTACCACTAATACCACCACTACTACCACTAATACCACCACCACCATCACTAACACTACTACCACTAACACCCCCACCACCACCACTACCACTACTACCACTACCACTAACACCCCCACCACCACCACTACCACTACTACCACTACCACTACCACCACCACTACTACCACTAATACCACCACCACCATCACTACCACTACTTCCACCACCACAACCACTACTACCACTAATACCACCACCATCACTAACACTAATACCACTAACACCCCCACCACCACCACTACCACTACTTCCACCACTACTACCACTAATACCACCACCACCACAACCACTACTACCACTAACACCCCCACCACCACCACCATCACTACCACCACTCCCACTAACACCCCCACCACCACTACTACCACTAACACCCCCACCACCACCACTACCACTACTACCACTACCACCACTACCACTAACACCCCCACCACCACCACCATCACTACCACTACTACCACTAACACCCCCACCACTACCACTACCACTACTACCACTAATACCACCACCATCACTACCACTACTTCCACCACCACCACCACTAATACCACCACCACTACCACTACTACCACCACTACTACCACTAACACCCCCACCACCACCACTACCACTAATACCACTACCACCACTACCACTAATACCACCACCACCACTACCACTACCACTAACACCCCCACCACCACTACTACCACTAACACCCCCACCACCACCACTACCACTACTACCACTACTACCACTAACACCCCCACCACCACCACTACCACTACTACCACTAACACCCCACCACCACCACTACCACTACTACCACTAACACCCCCACCACCACCACCACCACCACTAACACCCCCCACCACCACCACTACCACTACTACCACTACCACCACTACCACTAACACCCCCACCACCACCACTACCACTACCACTACTACCACTAATACCACCACCATCACTACCACTACTTCCACCACCACCACCACTACTACCACTAACACCCCCACCCCCACCACTACCACTAATACCACTACCACCACCACCACTAATACCACCACCACCACTACTACCACTAACACCCCCACCACCACCACTACCACTACTACTACCACTACCACCCCCACCACCACCACCACCACTACTACCACTACCACCACCACCACCACCACTACCACTAATACCAATACCACCACCACCACTACTACCACTAACACCCCCACCACCACCACTACCACTAATACCACTACCACCACCACCACTACCACTACTACCACTAACACCCCCACCACCACCACTACCACTACTACTACCACTACCACCCCCAACACCCCCACCACCACTACCACCACTACCACCCCCACCACCACCACTACCACTACTACCACTACCACCCCCACCACCACTACTACCACTACCACCCCCACCACCACCACTACCACTACTACTACCACTACCACCCCCACCACCACTACTACCACTAACACCCCCACCACCACTACTACCACTACTACCACTAACACCACTAACACCACCACCACCACCACCACCACTACTACCACTACTACCACTAACACCACTAACACCACCACCACCACCACCACCACTACTACCACTACTACCACTAACACCACTAACACCACCACCACCACCACTACCACTACTACTACTACCACTAACACCCCCACCACCACTACTACCACTACTACCACTAACACCACTAACACCACCACCACCACCACTACCACTACTACTACTACCACTAACACCCCCACCACCACTACTACCACTACTACCACTAACACCACTAACACCACCACCACCACCAGCACCACTACCACTACTACCACTAACACCCCCACCACCACCACTACCACTACTACCACCACCACTACCACTAACACCCCCACCACCACCACTACCACTACTACCACTACTACCACTAACACCACCACTACCACTACTACCACTAACACCACCACTACCACCACTACCACTAATACCACCACCCCCACCACCACTACCACTACTACCACTAACACCACCACTACCACTACTACCACTAACACCACCACCACCACCACTACCACTACTACCACTAACACCCCCACCACCACCACTACCACTAACACCACCACCACCACCACCACCACTACCACTACCACCACTACCACTAACACCCCCACCACCACCACTACCACTAATACCACCACCCCCACCACCACTACCACTACTACCACTAACACCCCCACCACCACCACTACCACTACTACCACTAACACCCCCACCACCACCACCACCACTATTACCACTAACACCCCCACCACCACCACTACCACTACTACCACCACTACCCCCACCACCACCCCCACCACCACCACCCCCACCACCACTACCACTACTACCACTAACACCACCACCACCACCACTACCACTACTACCACTAACACCCCCACCACCACTACTACCACTAACACCCCCACCACCACCACTACCACTAACACCACCACCACCACCACCACCACTACCACTACTACCACTAACACCCCCACCACCACCACTACCACTAATACCACCACCCCCACCACCACTACCACTACTACCACTAACACCACCACCACCACCACTACCACTACTACCACTAACACCCCCACCACCACCACTACCACTAATACCACCACCCCCACCACCACCACCACTACTACCACTAACACCCCCACCACCACCACCACCACTACCACTACTACCACTAACACCCCCACCACCACCACTACCACTAACACCACCACCACCACCACCACCACTACCACTACTACCACTAACACCCCCACCACCACCACTACCACTAATACCACCACCCCCACCACCACCACCACTACTACCACTAACACCCCCACCACCACCACTACCACTAACACCACCACCACCACCACCACCACTACCACTACTACCACTAACACCCCCACCACCACCACTACCACTAATACCACCACCACCACCACCACCAATAACCCTGCACCCTAGTCCACATGTAGTGCACTACATTTGACCCCTGCACCCTAGTCCACATGTAGTGCACTACTTTTGACAATAACCCCTGCACCCTAGTCCACATGTAGTGCACTACTTTTGACAATAACCCCTGCACCTGCTAGTCCACATGAAGTGCACTACTTTTGACAATAACCCCTGCACCCTAGTCCACATGTAGTGCACTACTTTTGACAATAACCCCTGCACCCTAGTCCACATGAAGTGCACTACTTTTGACAATAACCCCTGCACCCTAGTCCACATGAAGTGCACTACTTTTGACAATAACCCCTGCACCCTAGTCCACATGTAGTGCACTACTTTTGACAATAACCCCTGTCACCCTAGTCCACATGTAGCGCACTACTTTTGACAATAACCACTGTCACCCTAGTCCACATGTAGTGCACTACTTTTGACCAGAGTCCTGTGTGCCATTCCAGACACAGCCTTATACTCTTCAGGGTGCTTTAGAGGGATGTGTTTCCATGTGGTTTATTCATTTGTCAGCAGGGCTGCAGTGCCTAATAGCCCACAGAGTTTTCCATAGCCTTTAACCATGGTTTCATGCCACAGAGTAACACAGCAGTGTGGCAGCACTGGCAACGATCCTCTCGGAGGGAATGGAACCTGCGGCCGAGTTACCAGAACATCGCTGGTCATATGTTCTGGCTCTTCTAGGCCCAATGCAGAGGCTCTCTCTCTCTCTCTCTCTCTTCTCTCTCTCTCTCTCTCTCTCTCTCTATCTCTCTCTCTCCCCCTCTCCCTCCTCCCTGTCTCTGTCTCTCTCTCTCTCTCTCGCTCTCTCCTTTTCTCTCTCTCTCTCTCGCGCTCTCTCCTTCTCTCTCTCTCTCTCTCGCTCTCTCCTTCTCTCTCTCTCTCTCGCTCTCTCCTTCTCTCTCTCTCTCTCTCTCTCTCTCTCTCGCTCTCTCCTTCTCTCCTTCTCTCTCTCTCTCTCTCTCTCTCCCTCTCTCTCTCTCTCTCTCTCCCCCCTCTCCCTCCTCCCTCTCCCTCTCTCTCTCTCTCTCTCTCTCTCTCTCTCTCTCTCTCTCTCTCTCTCTCTCTCTCTCTCTCTCTCTCTCTCTCTCGCTCGCTCTCTCCTTTTCTCTCTCTCTCTCTCTCTCTCTCTCTCTCTCTCCCCCTCTTCCTCCTCCCTGTCTCTCTCTCTCTCCCTCTCTCTCTCCGTCTCTCTCTCCTTCTCACTCTTTATCTCGCTCTCCCTCTCTCCCCTTTTCTCTCTCTCTCTTTTTTTCTCTCCCTCTCTCTCTGTCTCTCCCTCTCTCCTTCTCACTCTTTATCTCTCTCTCTCCTTCTCTCTCCCTCTCTCTCTCTCTGTCTCTCCCTCTCTCTCTCTCTCTCCTTCTCTCATCCTGCCTGTCTCGCTCTCTTTTTTCTCTCTCTGCCTCTCCAGATTATGTTCCAGTGACCTGCTTCCCCTCTATACATCCCATGGGTCTCTCTCTCTCTCCTACCACCTCCTCATCTCTCCCCTCTCTGCTACCACAGTACATAGAGACAGATCTGTCAACTCCCCTTCCTTCACCTCACCTCTTCCTCCCCTCTCTCTCTCTCTCTCTCTCTCTCTCTCTCTCTCTCTCTCTCTCTCTCTCTCTCTCTCTCTCTCTCTCTCTCTCTCTCTCTCTCTCTCTCTCTCTCTCTCTCTCTCTCTCTCTCTCTCTCTCTCTCTATCTCTCTCTCTCTTTCCCCCTCCCTCTCTCTGCCTGGGCCTCACTGCCTGGCAAAGTCATCAGGATTAATTTTGAGACATGAGCCATCCTGCCAACAGAAAGACAGGGGAGGAGGGGAGAAGAGGGGATGAGGGGAGGGGACTGTGGTGTGGAATTTCTTTGCAGTTTTTAATACATGCTGGGGAAAATGAAAGCAGATGGAGTAGAAAGAGGGAGAAGAAGAGGGGATGAAGGGGAGGGAAGGGAGAGAAGAAGAAGAAGAGGGGATGAGGGAAAGGAGTGGGATAAGGGAGAGAAGAGGGGATCAGGGGGAGGAGGAGGAAAAGAAGAGGGGATGAGGAGGATAAAGGGGAGAAGAGGGGATGAAGAAGAGGAGATGAGGGGATGGGAGACGAGGAGAATAGCATTCAACAGCACAAGGGACTGTTTCCCTCTCTCTCTCTTTCTCACTCTCAATCTCTCTCTCTCTCTCTGTCTCTCTCTGGCTCTCCCTCTCTGTCTCTGAGAGGGAGAGAGATGTAGAGAGAGATGTAGAGAGAGAGACAGAGAGAGAGAGAGAGAAAGAGAGAGAGAGAGAGAGAGAGAGAGAGAGATAGAAAGCAGGAGGAGAGTAGGAGTGCTGTCTGATTGAAGTGTGTGATCCTGGTCAGTCTGAGGTCTAGTCACTCCATCCCAAATGATACCCTAATCCCTAAATAGTCCACTACCTTTGACCATTTGGAACAAATACCTCGTGTCTGCTGCTCGGAATGGATGGGCGTTGTTGGTGGCTTGTCATGTCTTACCCAAACAACAAAGAGACATGGAATCATCAGTTCCACCTCCTCCCAGGAACTAAATTGGAGAATGAATGAGATGTGTTGGTAATTTGGGACATAACCTGAGTGGTGGCCGAGCTCAGGGGAAGATAAGAGAGACGAAGACAGGGAAAGCCAGTGGATTGTACCTTCCGTGGATCAATTATACTTTATACCCCAGTTGTCCTCTTGGGACTTTAATTAAAACACACACACACAGCAGATAATCCAAGCCATTGTAATCAGTGAGGAGAAGAAGAGTAGCTGGGGGATTGAAACGTAATTTAACATCACATTGTTGGGTGGATGAATGATCTCCTCCCTTCCAACACTCTGACAGGAAGGAGCAGAGACACATGCTACTGTTGGACTCAGCTCTGATGTACACTACCATTTCAAAAGTTTGGGGTCACTTAGAAATGTCCTCGTTTTTCTAAAGAAAAATACATTTCTTGTCCATTAAAATAACATCATATTGATCAGATACCTTGTACATTGTACATTGTAGACATTATTCATGTTGTAAATTACTATTGTGGCTGGAAACGGCAACATTTTTTATGGAATGTCTACATAGGCGTATAGAGGCCCATTATCAGGAACCATCACTCCTGTGTTCCAATGGCACATTGTGTTAGCTAATACAAGTACAGAGGCCCATTATCAGCAACCATCACTCCTGTGTTCCAATGGCACATTGTGTTAGCTAATACAAGTACAGAGGCCCATTATCAGCAACCATCACTCCTGTGTTCCAATGGCACATTGTGTTAGCTAATACAAGTACAGAGGCCCATTATCAGGAACCATCACTCCTGTGTTCCAATGGCACGTTGTGTTAGCTAATACAAGTACAGAGGCCCATTATCAGGAACCATCACTCCTGTGTTCCAATGGCACGTTGTGTTAGCTAATACAAGTACAGAGGCCCATTATCAGGAACCATCACTCCTGTGTTCCAATGGCACGTTGTGTTAGCTAATACAAGTACAGAGGCCCATTATCAGGAACCATCACTCCTGTGTTCCAATGGCACGTTGTGTTAGCTAATACAAGTACAGAGGCCCATTATCAGGAACCATCACTCCTGTGTTCCAATGGCACGTTGTGTTAGCTAATACAAGTACAGAGTCCCATTATCAGCAACCATCACTCCTGTGTTCCAATGGCACGTTGTGTTAGCTAATCCACGTTTATCATTTTAAAAGGCTTATCGATCATGAGAAAACCCTTGTGCAGTTATGTTAGCACAGCCAGAATAGAAAGAGGAGTGGGAGGCCCCGGTGCACAACTGAGCAAGAGGAAGAGTACATTAGAGTGTGTAGTTTGAGAAACAGACGCCTCACAAGTCCTCAACTGGCAGCTTCATTAAATAGTACCAGCAAAATGCCAGTCTCAACGTCAACAGTGAAGAGACGACTGCAGGGATGCTGGCCTTCTTCTTCTTCTTCTTGCAAAGAAAAAGCCACATCTCAAACTGGCCAATAAAAATAAAAGATTAAGATGGGCAAAAGAACACAGACACTGGACAGAGGAACTCTGCCTAGAAGGCCAGCATGTGTTAGAGGAAACATCATACACCTGGTGACCGTGTCAGAGTGCAGGCGCCCGGCCTGCCACAGGAGTCGCTAGAGCGCAATGAGACAAGGAAATATCGGCCAAACCCTCCCCTAACCCGGACGACTCTGGGCCAATCGTGTGCCGCCTCATTGGTCTCCCAGTCACGGCCAACTGTGACACAGCCTGGGATTGAAACCGGGTCTGTAGTGATGCCTCAAGCACTGCGAACCAGTGTCTTAGACCAGTGTGCCACTCGGGAGGCCCCCGCAAATTGATTTTAACAAACAATTGGTCCCCCCAAAAATGCGTCCCTCCGTTGAATTTCAAAATCCCGATGTTCGCCCACCCCTGCTATAGATGAATCATCTCCTTTCTCCTCCGTTCCAACACACCCTGATTTATGATGGGAGAGAGCAGAAACACATGCTATAACTACGTCCCAAATGGCACCCTCTACTGTGCACTACTTTAGACCAGGGCCCAAATGGCACCCTCTACAGTGCACTACTTTAGACCAGGGCCCAAGTAACTTTACTTTTTCCTGTCATCTTCGAGTGAAGCAAGAGGGCTCAACGATACTTAGGGAATCAGGTGCCTTGTGGGGTGTACTCTAATCTACTGTCTGAGGGAGAGGTGCTATCGCTCAGCTTCAGACAGAGACAAAAGCACTGTGAATGGTGTTTTGGAGACTGGTGATATGGAGACTGGAGATATGGAGACTGGGGATATGGAGACTGGAGATATGGAGACTGGAGACTGGAGACTGGAGATATGGAGACTGGGGATATGGAGACTGGAGATATGGAGACTGGAGACTGGAGATATGGAGACTGGAGATATTGAGACTGGGGATATGGAGACTGGAGATATGGAGACTGGAGACTGGAGATATGGAGACTGGAGATATTGAGACTGGAGACTGGAGACTGGTGATATGGAGACTGGAGACTGGTGATATGGAGACTTGGGATATGGAGACTGGAGACTGGAGATATGGAGACTGGAGATATGGAGACTGGTGACTGGAGACTTGAGATATGGAGACTGGATATATGAAGACTGGAGATATGGAGACTGGAGACTGGTGATATGGAGACTGGAGATATGGAGACTGGAGATATGGAGACTGGAGACTGGTGATATGGAGACTGGAGATATGGAGACTGGAGATATGGAGACTGGAGACTGGATATATGGAGACTGGAGATATGGAGACTGGAGACTGGTGATATGGAGACTGGAGATATGGAGACTGGAGACTGGAGATATGGAGACTGGAGACTGGAGATATGGAGACTGGTGACTGGAGATATGGAGACTGGAGATATGGAGACTGGAGACTGGTGATATGGAGACTGGAGATATGGAGACTGGTGACTGGTGATATGGAGACTGGAGATATGGAGACTGGAGATATGGAGACTGGAGACTGGAGATATGGAGACTTGAGATATGGAGACTGGAGATATGGAAACTGGAGACTGGTGATATGGAGACTGGAGACTGGAGATATGGAGACTGGAGATATGGAGACTGGTGATATGGAGACTGGAGATATGGAGACTTGAGATATGGAGACTGGAGATATGGAGACTGGTGATATGGAGACTGGTGATATGGAGACTTGAGATATGGAGACTGGTGATATGGAGACTGGAGATATGGAGACTTGAGATATGGAGACTTGAGATATGGAGACTGGAGACTGGAGATATGGAGACTGGAGATATGGAGACTTGAGATATGGAGACTGGTGACTGGTGATATGGAGACTGGAGATATGGAGACTGGAGATATGGAGACTGGAGATATGGAGACTGGAGACTGGAGATATGGAGACTGGAGATATGGGGACTGGAGATATGGAGACTTGAGATATGGAGACTGGTGACTGGTGATATGGAGACTGGAGATATGGAGACTGGAGACTGGAGATATGGAGACTGGAGATATGGGGACTGGAGATATGGAGACTTGAGATATGGAGACTGGAGATATGGAGACTGGAGACTGGAGATATGGAGACTGGAGATATGGGGACTGGAGATATGGAGACTTGAGATATGGAGACTGGTGACTGGTGATATGGAGACTGGAGATATGGAGACTGGTGATATGGAGACTTGAGGTATGGAGACTGGAGATATGGAGACTTGAGGTATGGAGACTGGAGATATGGAGACTGGGGATATGGAGACTGGTGATATGGAGACTTGAGGTATGGGGACTGGTGATATGGAGACTGGAGATATGGAGACTGGAGGTATAGGGACTGGAGATATGGAGACTGGGATATGGAGACTGGTGATATGGAGACTGGGGTATGGAGACTGGTGGCTGGTGATATGGAGACTGGAGATATGGAGACTGGTGATATGGATACTGGAGATATGGAGACTGGTGATATGGAGACTGGTGATATGGAGACTGGAGATATGGAGACTGGAGACTGGTGATATGGAGACTGGAGATATGGAGACTGGAGATATGGAGACTGGTGATATGGAGACTGGTGACTGGTGATATGGAGACTGGAGATATGGAGACGGTAGACTGGCGATATGGAGACTGGTGATATGGAGACTGGAGATATGGAGACTGGAGACTGGTGATATTGAGAATGTTGTTATATAGGCTGGTGTTATGGAGGCTGGTGATATGGAGACTGGAGATATGGAGACTGGAGATATGGAGACTGGTGATATGGAGACTGGTGATATGGAGACTGGAGATATGGAGACTGGTGATATGGAGACTGGAGATATGGAGACTGGAGATATGGAGACTGGTGACTGGTGATATGGAGACTGGAGATATGGAGACTGGAGACTGGTGATATGGAGAATGTTGGTATATAGACTGGTGTTATGGAGACTGGAGATATGGAGACTGGTGATATGGAGACTGGTGTTATGGAGACTGGTGTTATATAGACTGGTGTTATGGAGACTGTTGTTATATAGACTGGTGATATGGAGACTGGTGATATGGAGAATGTTGTTATATAGACTTGTGTTATGGAGGCTGGTGATATGGAGACTGCTGTTATGGAGACTGGTGATATTGAGACTGTTGTTATATAGACTGGTGTTATGGAGACTGGTGATATGGAGACTGGTGCTATGGAGACTGGTGTTATATAGACTGGTGTTATATAGACTGGTGTTATGGAGACTGGTGTTATATAGACTGGTGCTATGGAGACTGTTGTTATATAGACTGGTGTTATGGAGACTGGTGATATGGAGACTGGTGTTATGGAGACTGTTGTTATATAGACTGGTGTTATGGAGACTGGTGATATGGAGACTGGTGCTATGGAGACTGGTGACCTGTGTTATGGAGACTGTTGTTATATAGATTGGTGTTATGGAGACTGGTGTTGTAGAGACTGAAGTGTTATGGAGACTGGAGACTGGTGATATGTAGACTGGTGTTATGGAGACTGGAGATATGGGGACTGGAGATATGGAGACTGGTGTTATGGAGACTGGAGATATGGAGACTGGTGATATGGAGACTGGAGACTGGTGTTATGGAGACTGGTGATATGGAGACTGGTGTTATGGAGACTGGAGATATGGAGACTGGTGATATGGAGACTGGAGACTGGTGTTATGGAGACTGGTGATATGGAGACTGGAGATATGGAGACTGGTGATATGGAGACTGGAGATATGGAGACTGGAGATATGGAGACTGGAGACTGGTGATATGGAGACTGGTGATATGGAGACTGGAGACTGGTAATATGGAGACAGGTGACCGGTGTTATGGAGACTGGTGTATTGGAGACTGAATTGTTATGGAGACTGGAGACTGGTGATATGGAGACTGGTGATATGTAGACTGGTGATATGTAGACTGGTGTTATGGAGACTGGAGACTGGCGTTATTTTTTATTTATTTTATTTCACCTTTATTTAACCAGGTAGGCAAGTTGAGAACAAGTTCCTATTTACAATTGCGACCTGGCCAAGATAAAGCAAATGTTTTGGAGACTGGTGATGTGGAGACTGGTGTTAATGAGACTGTTGATGTGAAGACTGTTGTGGTGGAGACTGGTGTCATGGAGACTGGTGATGTGGAAACTACCTGTGTGCTCTGTGTTGATACTGTATCTCCAAATACATGGAATTGGGATGCAGGACACCTAAATGAATAGCCTTAATGCTCATTTAGGTTTGGGGTCGTAGCTGAATAGCCTTAATGCTCATTTCGGTTTGGGGTCGTAGCTGAATAGCCTTAATGCTCATTTAGGTTTGGGCTCATAGCTGAATGCTCATTTAGGTTTGGGGTCGTAGCTGAATGCTCATTTAGGTTTGGGGTCGTAGCTGAATGCTCATTTAGGTTTGGGGTCGTAGCTGAATAGCCTTAATGCTCATTTAGGTTTGGGGTCGTAGCTGAATGCTCATTTAGGTTTGGGGTCGTAGCTGAATGTTCATTTAGGTTTGGGGTCGTAGCTGAATGTTCATTTAGGTTTGGGGTCGTAGCTGAATGTTCATTTAGGTTTGGGGTCGTAGCTGAATGTTCATTTAGGTTTGGGGTCGTAGCTGAATGCTCATTAAGGTTTGGGGTCGTAGCTGTTGCCAGATAATTAAATGTGGTAAATAGGTCAATTGATTCACCAGACGGCTTGCTTGCTTGTTTTTTAAAATTATTTTGGGGTTTATCGGCCGGCGGTCTGTAAGGTCCGGACTGATATGTCCATATTTTAAATTATTTTGGGTTTTATTGGCCGACGGTCTGTAAGGTCCGGACTGATGTGTCCATATTTTAAATTATTTTGGGGTTGATCGGCCGACGGTCTGTAAGGTCCGGACTGATATGTCCATATTTTAAATTATTTTGGGGTTGATCGGCCGACGGTCTGTAAGGTCCGGACTGATGTGTCCATATTTTTACATCTCCTTTTGTTTGTGTATTCGGCCCAGCTGGGAAGCTTAAATTGCTGGAGAACACTTTATCCAGAAAATATCTATTTGAGGATCAACCATCCATCATTTCTCAAAAAGTATTCTTAATGTATAATGCTGAATAGTTCGGTTGATATATTACAATGTTATAACAAATTGGTTCAATCATTAGAATTAAAATGACAGCTGGAGTTGTGGGTTTTTAAAGCGATGCAAAAACTGATGTCAAGGAAAATGAGACCTGGAGCAAGTTTGTGAAATGCCCCAAAGGAGACTGTTTTACCTATGTTTATCATGGAGAGAGAAATCCTGACTAAGGAGACTGTTTCACCTATTTTTATCACGGAGAGAGAAATCCTGACGAAGGAGACTGTTTTACCTATTTTTATCATGCTGAGAGAAATCCTGACTAAGGAGACTGTTTTACCTATGTTTATCATGGAGAGAGAAATCCTGACTAAGGAGACTGTTTCACCTATGCTTATCACGGAGAGAGAAATCCTGACTAAGGAGACTGTTTTACCTATGTTTATCACGGAGAGAGAAATCCTGACTAAGGAGGAAGCAGGAAGGCATAGCCAATCCCATTAAAGAGGAGGAGCTCTACCACAGTCTCATACAGGACATTCATCCAGACCTCTTGAGGTCAGTACAGAGAGTAGGTGCTCTCTGGCGTATATATATCTTCTCAGTAAGGAAACAAGGGCAAAGCTTCTGATCAGAGAAGTAACAGTCAGAGGAAAACATGTTGTGTTCAAAGATAATAATCTGTTCAGTTTGATGTCGCGCATGGCTGACCAGAACTCCAATCAAATTACAATTAAAGAACTACCTGAATCAGCAGATGATAGTGTTGTGACTGAGTTTCTGGATGAAGCTGTAAGGTGGTGAGGAGAGTGATGAGGCCATGATAAGATGATAGTGTTGTGACTGAGTTTCTGGCTGAAGCTGTAAGGTGGTGGGGAGAGAGATGAGGCCATGATAAGATGATAGTGTTGTGACTGAGTTTCTGGCTTTAAGGTGGTGAGGAGAGTGATGAGGCCATGATAAGATGATAGTGTTGTGACTGAGTTTCTGGCTGAAGCTGTAAGGTGGTGGGGAGAGTGATGAGGCCATGATAAGATGATAGTGTTGTGACTGAGTTTCTGTCTGTAAGGTGGTGAGGAGAGTGATGAGGCCATGATCAGATGATAGTGTTGTGACTGAGTTTCTGGCTGAAGCTGTAAGGTGGTGAGGAGAGTGATGAGGCCATGATAAGATGATAGTGTTGTGACTGAGTTTCTGGCTGAAGCTGTAAGGTGGTGGGGAGAGTGATGAGGCCATGATAAGATGATAGTGTTGTGACTGAGTTTCTGGCTGAAGCTGTAAGGTGGTGGGGAGAGTGATGAGGCCATGATAAGATGATAGTGTTGTGACTGAGTTTCTGGCTGTAAGGTGGTGAGGAGAGTGATGAGGCCATGATCAGATGATAGTGTTGTGACTGAGTTTCTGGCTGAAGATGTTAGGTGGTGAGGAGAGTGATGAGGCCATGATAAGATGATAGTGTTGTGACTGAGTTTCTGGCTGTAAGGTGGTGAGGAGAGTGATGAGGCCATGATCAGATGATAGTGTTGTGACTGAGTTTCTGGCTGAAGCTGTACGGTGGTGGGGAGAGTGATGAGGCCATGATAAGATACAAAGGTGAACTTACAAACTGCTCCAATGGAGATGGTTTTGTTGTTGAAGCAGCATCCATCATTCCTGTAACACGGTCTGTAAAGATGGGCCCCTCACTGGATCAAAGTATTTTATGATGGACAAGGTTCTGCGTGTTGACAGGACTGGCTGACACAGTCCCACACTACAGGGGGTGTTAGGAGATGGTAGAGTACAGTCCCACACTAGAGGGGGTGTCAGGAGATGATAGAGTACAGTCCCACACTAGAGGAGGGGCCAGGAGATGGTAGAGTACAGTCCCACACTAGAGGAGGGGTAAGGAGATGATAGAGTACAGTCCCACACTAGAGGGGGGCAGGAGATGATAGAGTACAGTCCCACACTACAGGGGGTGTCAGGAGATGATAGAGTACAGTCCCACACTAGAGGAGGGGCCAGGAGATGGTAGAGTACAGTCCCACACTAGAGGGGGGGTCAGGAGATGATAGAGTACAGTCCCACACTACAGGGGGTGTCAGGAGATGATAGAGTACAGTCCCACACTAGAGGAGGGGCCAGGAGATGGTAGAGTACAGTCCCACACTAGAGGAGGGGTCAGGAGATGATAGAGTACAGTCCCACACTACAGGGGGGGTCAGGAGATGGTAGAGTACAGTCCCACACTAGAGGGGGGGTCAGGAGATGATAGAGTACAGTCCCACACTAGAGGGGGGGTCAGGAGATGATAGAGTACAGTCCCACACTACAGGGGGTCAGGAGATGGTAGAGTACAGTCCCACACTAGAGGGGGGTCAGGAGATGATAGAGTACAGTCCCACACTAGAGGGGGGGTCAGGAGATGGTAGAGTACAGTCCCACACTAGAGGGGGGGTCAGGAGATGATAGAGTACAGTCCCACACTAGAGGGGGGGTCAGGAGATGATAGAGTACAGTCCCACACTACAGGGGGGTCAGGAGATGGTAGAGTACAGTCCCACACTAGAGGGGGGGTCAGGAGATGATAGAGTACAGTCCCACACTAGAGGGGGGGGTCAGGAGATGATAGAGTACAGTCCCACACTAGAGGGGGGGGTAAGGAGATGATAGAGTACAGTCCCACACTAGAGGGGGTAAGGAGATGATAGAGTACAGTCCCACACTAGAGGGGGTGTCAGGAGATGGTAGAGTACAGTCCCACACTACAGGGGGTGTCAGGAGATGGTAGAGTACAGTCCCACACTACAGGGGGTGTCAGGAGATGATAGAGTACAGTCCCACACTAGAGGAGGGGTAAGGAGATGATAGAGTACAGTCCCACACTAGAGGAGGGGTAAGGAGATGATAGAGTACAGTCCCACACTAGAGGAGGGGTAAGGAGATGATAGAGTACAGTCCCACACTAGAGGGGGGGTCAGGAGATGATAGAGTACAGTCCCACACTAGAGGGGGGGTAAGGAGATGATAGAGTACAGTCCCACACTAGAGGGGGTGTCAGGAGATGGTAGAGTACAGTCCCACACTACAGGGGGTGTCAGGAGATGGTAGAGTACAGTCCCACACTACAGGGGGTGTCAGGAGATGATAGAGTACAGTCCCACACTAGAGGAGGGGTAAGGAGATGATAGAGTACAGTCCCACACTAGAGGAGGGGTAAGGAGATGATAGAGTACAGTCCCACACTAGAGGAGGGGTAAGGAGATGATAGAGTACAGTCCCACACTAGAGGGGGGGTCAGGAGATGATAGAGTACAGTCCCACACTAGAGGGGGGGTAAGGAGATGATAGAGTACAGTCCCACACTAGAGGGGGTGTCAGGAGATGGTAGAGTACAGTCCCACACTACAGGGGGTGTCAGGAGATGATAGAGTACAGTCCCACACTAGAGGGGGGGTAAGGAGATGATAGAGTACAGTCCCACACTAGAGGAGGGGTAAGGAGATGATAGAGTACAGTCCCACACTAGAGGAGGGGTAAGGAGATGATAGAGTACAGTCCCACACTAGAGGGGGGGTCAGGAGATGATAGAGTACAGTCCCACACTAGAGGGGGGGTAAGGAGATGATAGAGTACAGTCCCACACTAGAGGGGGTGTCAGGAGATGGTAGAGTACAGTCCCACACTACAGGGGGTGTCAGGAGATGATAGAGTACAGTCCCACACTAGAGGAGGGGTAAGGAGATGATAGAGTACAGTCCCACACTAGAGGAGGGGTAAGGAGATGATAGAGTACAGTCCCACACTAGAGGAGGGGTAAGGAGATGATAGAGTACAGTCCCACACTAGAGGGGGGGTCAGGAGATGATAGAGTACAGTCCCACACTAGAGGGGGGGTAAGGAGATGATAGAGTACAGTCCCACACTAGAGGGGGTGTCAGGAGATGGTAGAGTACAGTCCCACACTACAGGGGGTGTCAGGAGATGGTAGAGTACAGTCCCACACTACAGGGGGTGTCAGGAGATGATAGAGTACAGTCCCACACTAGAGGAGGGGTAAGGAGATGATAGAGTACAGTCCCACACTAGAGGAGGGGTAAGGAGATGATAGAGTACAGTCCCACACTAGAGGAGGGGTAAGGAGATGATAGAGTACAGTCCCACACTAGAGGAGGGGTAAGGAGATGATAGAGTACAGTCCCACACTAGAGGAGGAGTAAGGAGATGATAGAGTACAGTCCCACACTAGAGGAGGGGTAAGGAGATGATAGAGTACAGTCCCACACTAGAGGAGGGGTAAGGAGATGATAGAGTACAGTCCCACACTAGAGGAGGGGTAAGGAGATGATAGAGTACAGTCCCACACTAGAGGAGGGGTAAGGAGATGATAGAGTACAGTCCCACACTAGAGGAGGGGTAAGGAGATGATAGAGTACAGTCCCACACTAGAGGGGGGTCAGGAGATGATAGAGTACAGTCCCACACTAGAGGGGGTAAGGAGATGATAGAGTACAGTCCCACACTAGAGGGGTGTCAGGAGATGGTAGAGTACAGTCCCACACTACAGGGGGTGTCAGGAGATGGTAGAGTACAGTCCCACACTACAGGGGGTGTCAGGAGATGATAGAGTACAGTCCCACACTAGAGGAGGGGTAAGGAGATGATAGAGTACAGTCCCACACTAGAGGAGGGGTAAGGAGATGATAGAGTACAGTCCCACACTAGAGGAGGGGTAAGGAGATGATAGAGTACAGTCCCACACTAGAGGAGGGGTAAGGAGATGATAGAGTACAGTCCCACACTAGAGGAGGGGTAAGGAGATGATAGAGTACAGTCCCACACTAGAGGAGGGGTAAGGAGATGATAGAGTACAGTCCCACACTAGAGGAGGGGTAAGGAGATGATAGAGTACAGTCCCACACTAGAGGAGGGGTAAGGAGATGATAGAGTACAGTCCCACACTAGAGGGGGGGTAAGGAGATGATAGAGTACAGTCCCACACTAGAGGGGGGGTAAGGAGATGATAGAGTACAGTCCCACACTAGAGGGGGGTCAGGAGATGATAGAGTACAGTCCCACACTAGAGGGGGGGTAAGGAGATGATAGAGTACAGTCCCACACTAGAGGGGGTGTCAGGAGATGGTAGAGTACAGTCCCACACTACAGGGGGTGTCAGGAGATGGTAGAGTACAGTCCCACACTACAGGGGTGTCAGGAGATGATAGAGTACAGTCCCACACTAGAGGAGGGGTAAGGAGATGATAGAGTACAGTCCCACACTAGAGGAGGGGTAAGGAGATGATAGAGTACAGTCCCACACTAGAGGAGGGGTAAGGAGATGATAGAGTACAGTCCCACACTAGAGGAGGGGTAAGGAGATGATAGAGTACAGTCCCACACTAGAGGAGGAGTAAGGAGATGATAGAGTACAGTCCCACACTAGAGGAGGGGTAAGGAGATGATAGAGTACAGTCCCACACTAGAGGAGGGGTAAGGAGATGATAGAGTACAGTCCCACACTAGAGGAGGGGTAAGGAGATGATAGAGTACAGTCCCACACTAGAGGGGGGGTAAGGAGATGATAGAGTACAGTCCCACACTAGAGGAGGGGTAAGGAGATGATAGAGTACAGTCCCACACTAGAGGGGGGGTCAGGAGATGATAGAGTACAGTCCCACACTAGAGGGGGGGTAAGGAGATGATAGAGTACAGTCCCACACTAGAGGGGGTGTCAGGAGATGGTAGAGTACAGTCCCACACTACAGGGGGTGTCAGGAGATGGTAGAGTACAGTCCCACACTACAGGGGGTGTCAGGAGATGATAGAGTACAGTCCCACACTAGAGGAGGGGTAAGGAGATGATAGAGTACAGTCCCACACTAGAGGAGGGGTAAGGAGATGATAGAGTACAGTCCCACACTAGAGGAGGGGTAAGGAGATGATAGAGTACAGTCCCACACTAGAGGAGGGGTAAGGAGATGATAGAGTACAGTCCCACACTAGAGGAGGAGTAAGGAGATGATAGAGTACAGTCCCACACTAGAGGAGGGGTAAGGAGATGATAGAGTACAGTCCCACACTAGAGGAGGGGTAAGGAGATGATAGAGTACAGTCCCACACTAGAGGAGGGGTAAGGAGATGATAGAGTACAGTCCCACACTAGAGGAGGGGTAAGGAGATGATAGAGTACAGTCCCACACTAGAGGAGGGGTAAGGAGATGATAGAGTACAGTCCCACACTAGAGGAGGGGTAAGGAGATGATAGAGTACAGTCCCACACTAGAGGAGGGGTAAGGAGATGATAGAGTACAGTCCCACACTAGAGGAGGGGTAAGGAGATGATAGAGTACAGTCCCACACTAGAGGAGGGGTAAGGAGATGATAGAGTACAGTCCCACACTAGAGGAGGGGTAAGGAGATGATAGAGTACAGTCCCACACTAGAGGAGGGGTAAGGAGATGATAGAGTACAGTCCCACACTAGAGGAGGAGTAAGGAGATGATAGAGTACAGTCCCACACTAGAGGGGGGGTCAGGAGATGATAGAGTACAGTCCCACACTAGAGGAGGGGTAAGGAGATGATAGAGTACAGTCCCACACTAGAGGAGGGGTAAGGAGATGATAGAGTACAGTCCCACACTAGAGGGGGGGTCAGGAGATAGTAGAGTACAGTCCCACACTAGAGGGGGGGTAAGGAGATGATAGAGTACAGTCCCACACTAGAGGGGGTGTCAGGAGATGATAGAGTACAGTCCCACACTAGAGGAGGGGTAAGGAGATGATAGAGTACTCTCCTACTACACTGGACAACATAAGGTGCATAGAGGACATGTTTTCACCCCATGTGCAGGACACCAATCCTGTCCCCTTGAGTAGAGCAGACGTATCACATATCTCAGCTGAAATGGCTGAACGTGAGACTGAGGTTGAAGAGGATAATTCCTTGGCTCTCAAGGACAAAGACGGAGTGAATGAAACATTGGACTTGGTGGTGAGCCGGAGTCTGCAACAGTGACCTCTCCATCCAAGAAAAAGAATAAGAATAAGAGAAAGAAATGTTAAAAATGAAGCTGGGAAAGTGGCTACTGAGACCAGCGACAATCATAACCCAATAGAAACCTCTGGGGATAATAAGGGACCCTGAAGGTGGTGCAACTCTGTGGGGAATACAAAAGAAGGCAGCCTAACATCAATACTGGCCTTCAGTCAAACAATCTGCAATCAACAAACACCAAGCAGCCCAGGGTACCAAGCCCCCATCAGAGAGGAGTTAGGTCACCTGCAGACAGAACTGCTGATATGGAGGATGTCATGCTGGGAGAAGTGGAGAAAAGTCCCCCCTAAATTAGCCATCTAGACCCAAGTCATTGATGAATGGTGGGACATGAATGATTGAAATAATCTCGTTATTTGAGTATCCTATACTATCTGGTGCAGACAAAGAATTTATGTGTACGTGAGCATAACCTCTGTCACTAGCATGGCTTTTCAAGAGAATTAGCAATCTGCATATAATCTCATTTTATTAATGCAAACTCTTGATACATGTCCCAAACAAAACGCAGCTCCGGAACAGAAACTCAGTTCCCTTTAACCCAGGTATTAGAAAACCTTGTACCATAAAACTTCTTCAAACCATTAATCAGGTTAAAATGCTCTGGGAACCTCGTTCCAAGCCTCAGGGAATATTGGGAGGTCATCTGAATATTCATAGCATTATTTCTAAGAGTGAACAGGTAGAACATTTATTAAATTACTTTAATCTTGATTTTTTTTCTGTTTCTCTGAGACATGGCTAAAGAAATATTCTCCTTTTTCTGCCTTTAATGTCCCTGGATATTCCATATTCAGGAGGGACAGGGGAGAGGGCAGAGGAGGTGGATTGCTTATGTACATGAAAGATAACTTTAAATGCAATCGTATCATATGGAAACATGACCTTGGATGTATGGGGCTGAATGTCTTCCTCTCCCCTCTTCCTCTCCCTTCTTCCTCTCCCCCTCTCTCACTATTATCAGATTATATCGACCACCAACATCTTATATCTTGTGTTATGACCATCTAAATGCCATAATTAAAGAATGTGATCTTAAGAAGGAGATTATCATCTTGGGTGATTTCAATATAAACTGGGAAAATAAAACTTGCAGGAAAAGAGATCACAGATTATTTCAATATGACTGAAATAATGCAAGGACCAACCAGAGTAAGACAGTCATCCCAGACTCAAATTGATCTGGTGTTTTCTAACAGACCTGATCGAATAACTAACTCCAGTAACTTACTAACTGGCATATCTGACCACATTGGTGGTTAGAAAAATCACTAAAAAGAGATTTAATAACCGTATTAATGTGCAACAGTATGGTATAAAAAAAATCCAGAAGAGTAACTACGTTACAAATTTAAGTCGGATTGTCTGGGCTGATCTGTTAAGCAATGAAGACCCAGATTCTCGATACAGAACATTTCTGTCAGCTATTGTCATAGCGGATACCTCTTTTACTAGGAAATTTCAGTGTAAACCAATATTGAAAATCCCTCTACCATTGATCAACGAGGACCTCTGGAGGCAGATGAGAGAACGGGATCTTTCCTTGAAAAAAAAAAACTGAAGTCCGGTCAGAATTTTTATTTTACTAGGCAAGTCAGTTAAGAACACATTCTTATTTTCAATGTCAGCCAAGGAGTAGTGGGTTAACTGTCTGTTCAGGGGCAGAACGACAGCTCGGGGATTTGAACTTGCAACCTTCTGGTTACTAGCCCAACGCTCTAACCACTAGGCTACCCTGAAAGATGTACATTTGCATCCCTGAGAAATAAGGTGGATAGGAATATAAAAAAATCAAAAGCAGAGTTCTTTCTTAGAGTGATCAATAAAGCCAAAGGAAATGGAAAAGTTATTTTGAGAAAATCTCAACAAACTGACAGGGAGAGGAGCTGAAAACATCCCGAATTAATGGTTAATAGGATTCTAATTCAAAACTCTGATTTCAAATCCACCACCTTTAACCCTTTTTGTTGTTGACTCAGCCAGGGAACTGGATCAAAAGTTTATCAACCAAAACTCTGTTTAACAGGTCTTATAGTAAACCTAAAGGTCTCACTCCCATAGATAATATTAAACCAATATTCAGAATTTCTGAAATCTCAGTGTCAGCAGTTGACAGTATTATTAGCTGCTTCAGGAGCTCTGGAACAAAATATGAATTTGGTCTGGACACTGTATTTCTGAAGAGACACAAATATTCTCTGATTGATCCCATGGTACATCTAGTTAATCTGTCCATCAGATAGAGATTCTCCCCCAATGCTTGGAAGTCTGCTGCAGTGGGACCTGTTTTACCATCTGGGGACCTGGGTGGGAAATGACCCACCTATAAGCATTCCTCCAGTGGGACCTGTTTTACCATCTGGGGACCTGGGTGGGAAATGACCCACCTATAAGCATTCCTCCAGTGGGACCTGTTTTACCATCTGGGGACCTGGGTGGGAAATGACCCACCTATAAGCATTCCTCCAGTGGGACCTGTTTTACCATCTGGGGACCTGGGTGGGAAATGACCCACCTATAAGCATTCCTCCAGTGGGACCTGTTTTACCATCTGGGGACCTGGGTGGGAAATGACCCACCTATAAGCATTCCTCCAGTGGGACCTGTTTTACCATCTGGGGACCCGGGTGGGAATTGACCCACCTATAAGCATTCCTCCAGTGGTATGAAACGTAGCTGAAAGACGGATGGCTGATCATCTGACTGATCACCTCATTCAGGGCAACTCCATACAACAAAAGAAATTTGGATTCAGAACCAACCATTCTATCGAAACAGCCAATTGCTATTTTATGAAATGCATTAAATCTAACCTGGACGTAGGTTGTTAGGTCAATCTTTTTGGATGTTAAAAAGGCCTTTGATTCTGTGAATCATGAAGTCCTCCTATCCAAACTATCCTCCTTTAATGTGTCCACTGAAGCCATCAGTTGGATGTATTCCTATATGACAAACAGAATTCAACTGTTTGAATCTGAACGTTGTGTCTAACTTCAGGTGTCTTGGTGTCATGTTGGACTCCAACTAGCTGTTCTGGTTAATGGAGGAGAATCTGAACGTTGTGTCTAACTTCAGGTATCTTGGTGTCATGTTGGACTCCAACTAGCTGTTCTGGTTAATGGAGGAGAATCTGAATGTTGTGTCTAACTTCAGGTATCTTGGTGTCATGTTGGACTCCAACTAGCTGTTCTGGTTAATGGAGGAGAATCTGAACGTTGTGTCTAACTTCAGGTATCTTGGTGTCATGTTGGACTCCAACCAGCTGTTCTGGTTAATGGGATGAATCTGAATGTTGTGTCTAACTTCAGGTATCTTGGTGTCATGTTGGACTCCAACTAGCTGTTCTGGTTAATGGAGGAGAATCTGAATGTTGTGTCTAACTTCAGGTGTCTTGGTGTCATGTTGGGCTCCAACCAGCTGTTCTGGTTAATGGAGGAGAATCTGAACGTTGTGTCTAACTTCAGGTATCTTGGTGTCATATTGGACTCCAACCAGCTGTTCTGGTTAATGGAGGAGAATCTGAATGTTGTGTCTAACTTCAGGTATCTTGGTGTCATGTTGGACTCCAACCAGCTGTTCTGGTTAATGGGATGAATCTGAACGTTGTGTCTAACTTCAGGTATCTTGGTGTCATGTTGGACTCCAACTAGCTGTTCTGGTTAATGGAGGAGAATCTGAACGTTGTGTCTAACTTCAGGTATCTTGGTGTCATGTTGGACTCCAACCAGCTGTTCTGGTTAATGGGATGAATCTGAACGTTGTGTCTACCTTCAGGTATCTTGGTGTCATGTTGGACTCCAACTAGCTGTTCTGGTTAATGGAGGAGAATCTGAACGTTGTGTCTAACTTCAGGTATCTTGGTGTCATGTTGGACTCCAACCAGCTGTTCTGGTTAATGGAGGAGAATCTGAACGTTGTGTCTAACTTCAGGTATCTTGGTGTCATGTTGGACTCCAACCAGCTGTTCTGGTTAATGGAGGAGAATCTGAATGTTGTGTCTAACTTCAGGTATCTTGGTGTCATGTTGGGCTCCAACCTGCTGTTCTGGTTAATGGAGGAGAATCTGAATGTTGTGTCTACCTTCAGGTCTCTTGGTGTCATGTTGGACTCCAACTAGCTGTTCTGGTTAATGGAGGAGAATCTGAACGTTGTGTCTACCTTCAGGTATCTTGGTGTCATGTTGGGCTCCAACCAGCTGTTTTAATGGAGGAGAATCTGAACGTTGTGTCTAACTTCAGGTATCTTGGTGTCATGTTGGGCTCCAACCAGCTGTTCTGGTTAATGGAGGAGAATCTGAACGTTGTGTCTAACTTCAGGTATCTTGGTGTCATGTTGGACTCCAACCTGCTGTTCTGGTTAATGGAGGAGAATCTGAACGTTGTGTCTAACTTCAGGTATCTTGGTGTCATGTTGGACTCCAACCAGCTGTTCTGGTTAATGGAGGAGAATCTGAATGTTGTGTCTACCTTCAGGTATCTTGGTGTCATGTTGGACTCCAACTAGCTGTTCTGGTTAATGGAGGAGAATCTGAATGTTGTGTCTAACTTCAGGTATCTTGGTGTCATGTTGGACTCCAACCTGCTGTTCTGGTTAATGGAGGAGAATCTGAACGTTGTGTCTAACTTCAGGTATCTTGGTGTCATGTTGGGCTCCAACTAGCTGTTCTGGTTAATGGAGGAGAATCTGAACGTTGTGTCTAACTTCAGGTATCTTGGTGTCATATTGGACTCCAACCAGCTGTTCTGGTTAATGGAGGAGAATCTGAACGTTGTGTCTAACTTCAGGTATCTTGGTGTCATGTTGGACTCCAACCAGCTGTTCCTGGTTAATGGAGGAGAATCTGAATGCTGTGTCTAACTTCTGGTTAACTCTACAAACAAACAAGTCATATTTTTGATGACAAACCAAACAGTTGCCACCATTGTCATATCATTAACACACATAATTGATTTAGTCTGGATAACTTTAAGCAGTATGTAGATGCCTTGTCTTTAAGATCCTGCATGGTCCCTCCACCGCTACGCCGGCATATCATGCTGAAGGAAAGCCCCTCCAGGATAATATGGGCAGTAACTAGAGAGGATTGCGCTGTCCCTTTTCCACACAGTAAAATGGGCCAATCAGTCTTCTCTGTTAGAGCTACAATATACTGGACTGCAATGCCATTGGACTAGAGAAGCTGCACTGAGTATTGTACTTTTAAATTGAAATTGAAAACATGGTTAAAATCTATCGAAATCTGTACACATGAGTTGTCTTTGGTTCTTCATATGTCAGACAACAGTTGATGATGGTGTTGTTGTTGTTAGGATGATATATTATCAGATGTAATGTATTTGGTATGTTGTATTGTGACTGTGTAAAGGTCCTTACCTGCCCAAGGACTGTGGGTGCAAATTATCTTTTGGCTAAACCCCGGCACATTTACATGGATGTTGCATTATTGTAATATTGATGTTGATTAATGTGCATTGACCTCCATAACAAAATATGGAGACTAGCTGTGTGCTCCCTTTTCAATGATTGGTGTTGTGGAGACGAGCTGTGTGCTCCCTTTATAATGAGTGGTGTTGTGGAGACTAGCTGTGTGCTCCCTTTATAATGAGTGGTGTTGTGGAGACTAGCTGTGTGCTCCCTTTATAATGAGTGGTGTTGTGGAGACTAGCTGTGTGCTCCCTTTATAATGATTGGTGTTGTGGAGACTGGCTGTGTGCTCCCTTTATAATGAGTGGTGTTGTGGAGACTAGCTGTGTGCTCCCTTTTCAATGAGTTGTGTTGTGGAGACTAGCTATGTGCTCCCTTTATAATGAGTGGTGTTGTGGAGACTGGCTGTGTGCTCCCTTTATAATGAGTGGTGTTGTGGAGACTAGCTGTGTGCTCCCTTTTCAATGACTGGTGTTGTGGAGACTAGCTGTGTGCTCCCTTTTCAATGATTGGTGTTGTGGAGACTAGCTGTGTGCTCCCTTTATAATGAGTGGTGTTGTGGAGACTAGGTGTGTGCTCCCTTTTCAATGATTGGTGTTGTGGAGACTAGCTGTGTGCTCCCTTTATAATGAGTGGTGTTGTGGAGACTAGCTGTGTGCTCCCTTTTCAATGATTGGTGTTGTGGAGACTAGCTGTGTGCTCCCTTTATAATGAGTGGTGTTGTGGAGACTAGCTGTGTGCTCCCTTTATAATGAGTGGTGTTGTGGAGACTAGCTGTGTGCTCCCTTTTCAATGATTGGTGTTGTGGAGACTAGCTGTGTGCTCCCTTTTCAATGACTGGTGTTGTGGAGACTAGCTGTGTGCTCCCTTTTCAATGATTGGTGTTGTGGAGACTAGCTGTGTGCTCCCTTTTCAATGATTGGTGTTGTGGAGACTAGCTGTGTGCTCCCTTTTCAATGACTGGTGTTGTGGAGACTAGCTGTGTGCTCCCTTTTCAATGATTGGTGTTGTGGAGACTAGCTGTGTGCTCCCTTTTCAATGATTGGTGTTGTGGAGACTAGCTGTGTGCTCCCTTTATAATGAGTGGTGTTGTGGAGACTAGCTGTGTGCTCCCTTTATAATGATTGGTGTTGTGGAGACTAGCTGTGTGCTCCCTTTATAATGAGTGGTGTTGTGGAGACTAGCTGTGTGCTCCCTTTATAATGAGTGGTGTTGTGGAGACTAGCTGTGTGCTCCCTTTATAATGAGTGGTGTTGTGGAGACTGGCTGTGTGCTCCCTTTATAATGAGTGGTGTTGTGGAGACTAGCTGTGTGCTCCCTTTATAATGAGTGGTGTTGTGGAGACTAGCTGTGTGCTCCCTTTATAATGACTGGTGTTGTGGAGACTAGCTGTGTGCTCCCTTTATAATGACTGGTGTTGTGGAGACTAGCTGTGTGCTCCCTTTATAATGAGTGGTGTTGTGGAGACTAGCTGTGTGCTCCCTTTATAATGAGTGGTGTTGTGGAGACTAGCTGTGTGCTCCCCTTTCAATGACTGGTGTTGTGGAGACTAGCTGTGTGCTACCTGTGATAATAGTGTGCCATTGGGCCCTTATAAATGCAGTGCACTATAGAGGGAATAGGGTGCCATTTGGGAGCCAGTTATGTAATGAGCAGTGCACTATAGAGGGAATAGGGTGCCATTTGGGAGACAGTAATGTAATGAGCAGTGCACTATAGAGGGAATAGGGTGCCATCTGAGAGCCAGTTATGTAATGAGCAGTGCACTATAGAGGGAATAGGGTGCCATTTGGGAGCCAGTTATGTAATGAGCAGTGCACTATAGAGAGAATAGGGTGCCATTTGGGAGCCAGTTATGTAATGAGCAGTGCACTATAGAGGGAATAGGGTGCCATTTGGGAGTCAGTTATGTAATGAGCTGTGATTGTCCTGCAATTGGATGCAGCGCCAACTGTCGTCATGAAGAAAAACTGTTTATCTTGGCCTGAGTTGTTGACCAGCCCTCTTTCACTAGGCTGTGTGTGTGTGTGTGTGTGTGTGTGTGTGTGTGTGTGTGTGTGTGTGTGTGTGTGTGTGTGTGTGTGTGTGTGTGTGTGTGTGTGTGTGTGTGTGCGTGCGTGCGTGCGTGCGTGCGTGCGTGCGTGCGTGTGTGTGTGTGTTGTGTGCCTGGGCTGGCAAGGGGTTATCGAGGTGATGGAATGCGTGCAGAATTGCAATAGTCACCCTTATTACTAGTCTGGAGAAGATCTGAGCAGAGCTAGCTTCCCTGGCTGACAGTTGAGATTCCCTTGTCTGTCTGTCTGTCTGTCTGTCTGTCTGTCTGTCTGTCTGTCTGTCTGTCTGTCTGTCTGTCTGTCTGTCTGTCTGTCTGTCTATCTGTCCCTGGCTGACAGTGGAGATTCCCTTGTCTGTCTGTCTGTCTGTCTGTCTGTCTGTCTGTCTGTCTGTCTGTCTGTCTGTCTGTCTGTCTGTCTGTCTGTCTGTCCCTGGCTGACAGTGGAGATTCCTTGTCTGTCTGTCTGTCTGTCTGTCTGTCTGTCTGTCTGTCTGTCTGTCTGTCTGTCTGTCTGTCTGTCTGTCTGTCTGTCTGTCTGTCTGTCTGTCTGTCTGTCTGTCTGTCTGTCTGTCCCTGGCTGACAGTGGAGATTCCCTTGTCTGTCTATCTGTTTGTCTGTCTGTCTGTCTGTCTGTCCCTGGCTGACAGTGGAGATTCCCACTGATTCCCACTAAACAGAAACAGAGACAGAGACAGAGACAGAGAGAGAGACAGAGAGAGAGACAGAGAGAGAGACAGAAACAGAGACAGAAACAGAGACAGAGACAGAGAGAGAGACAGAAACAGAGACAGAAACAGAGACAGAGACAGAGACAGAAACAGAGACAGAAACAGAGACAGAGACAGAGACAGAGACAGAGACAGAGACAGAGACAGAGACAGAGACAGAGACAGAGACAGAGACAGAGACAGAGACAGAAACAGAGACAGAGACAGAGACAGAGACAGAGACAGAGACAGAGACAGAGACAGAGACAGAGACAGAGACAGAGACAGAGACAGAGACAGAGACAGAGACAGAGACAGAGACAGAAACAGAGGTCAGAGAGCTGGCAGTGTGGTTCCAGGACAAAAACCTCTCCCTCAATTTGAGCAAGACAAAGGAGCTAATCGTGGACTACAGGAAAAAGTGGGCTGAACAGTTACAATAATTTGATTTGAGTGACAGAGCCAAAGACAGAAACAGTGACAGAGATAGAGACCTAAACATAAAAGGAAGCGATTCCCAAACCTTCCATAACAAAGCCATCACCTACAGAGAGATAAACCTGGAGAAGAGTCCCCTTCACAAACACAAACAGACCCCACAGAGCCCCAGGACAACAGCACAATTAGACTCAACCAAATCATGAGAAACAAAAAGATCATTACTTGACACATTGGAAAGAATTAACAAAAAAACAGAGCAAACTAGAATGCTATTTGGCCTTAAACAGAGAGTACACAGTGGCAGAATACCTGACCACTATGACTGAACCAAACTTAAGAAAAGCTTTGACTATGTACAGACTCAAATCAAATCAAATCAAAGTGTATTTGTCACGTGAGAAGCTTTTTTGTCCTAGACTTGGCACTCCGGTACTGCTTGCCAAGAGGTAGTAGAGAGAACAGTCTCTGACTAGGGTGGCTGGGGTCTTTGACAATTTTTAGGGCAGTGAGCATAGTCTTGAGTGAGCATAGTCTTGAGTGAGCATAGTCTTGAGTGAGCATAGTCTTGAGTGAGCAATAGTCTTGAGTGAGCATAGTCTTGAGTGAGCATAGTCTTGAGTGAGCATAGTCTTGAGTGAGCATAGTCTTGAGTGAGCAATAGTCTTGAGTGAGCATAGTCTTGAGTGAGCATAGTCTTGAGTGAGCATAGTCTTGAGTGAGCAATAGTCTTGAGTGAGCATAGTCTTGAGTGAGCAATAGTCTTGAGTGAGCATAGTCTTGAGTGAGCATAGTCTTGAGTGAGCATAGTCTTGAGTGAGCATAGTCTTGAGTGAGCATAGTCTTGAGTGAGCATAGTCTTGAGTGAGCAATAGTCTTGAGTGAGCATAGTCTTGAGTGAGCATAGTCTTGAGTGAGCATAGTCTTGAGTGAGCAATAGTCTTGAGTGAGCATAGTCTTGAGTGAGCATAGTCTTGAGTGAGCAATAGTCTTGAGTGAGCATAGTCTTGAGTGAGCATAGTCTTGTTATTTTATTATTTTTTTATTGAACCTTTATTTAACCGGGTAGACCAGATCACCTTTATTTAACCAGGTAGACCAGATCACCTTTATTTAACCAGGTAGACCAGATCACCTTTATTTAACCAGGTAGACCAGATCACCTTTATTTAACCGGGTCGACCAGATCACCTTTATTTAACCAGGTAGACCAGATCACCTTTATTTAACCAGGTAGACCAGATCACCTTTATTTAACCAGGTAGACCAGATCACCTTTATTTAACCAGGTAGACCAGATCACCTTTATTTAACCAGGTAGACCAGATCACCTTTATTTAACCAGGTAGACCAGATCACCTTTATTTAACCAGGTAGACCAGATCACCTTTATTTAACCAGGTAGACCAGATCACCTTTATTTAACCAGGTAGACCAGATCACATTTATTTAACCAGGTAGACCAGATCACCTTTATTTAACCAGGTAGACCAGATCACCTTTATTTAACCGGGTAGACCAGATCACCTTTATTTAACCGGGTAGACCAGATCACCTTTATTTAACCAGGTAGACCAGATCACCTTTATTTAACCAGGTAGACCAGATCACCTATATTTAACCAGGTAGACCAGATCACCTTTATTTAACCAGGTAGACCAGATCACCTGTATTTAACCAGGTAGACCAGATCACCTTTATTTAACCAGGTAGACCAGATCACATTTATTTAACCACGTAGGCCAGATCACCTTTATTTAACCAGGTAGACCAGATCACCTTTATTTAACCGGGTAGACCAGATCACCTTTATTTAACCAGGTAGACCAGATCACCTTTATTTAACCGGGTAGAACAGATCACCTTTATTTAACCAGGTAGACCAGATCACCTTTATTTAACCAGGTAGACCAGATCACCTTTATTTAACCAGGTAGACCAGATCACCTTTATTTAACCAGGTAGACCAGATCACCTTTATTTAACCAGGTAGACCAGATCACCTTTATTTAACCAGGTAGACCAGATCACCTTTATTTAACCAGGTAGACCAGATCACATTTATTTAACCAGGTAGACCAGATCACCTTTATTTAACCAGGTAGACCAGATCACCTTTATTTAACCAGGTAGGCCAGATCACCTTTATTTAACCAGGTATACCAGATCACCTTTATTTAACCAGGTAGACCAGATCACATTTATTTAACCAGGTAGACCAGATCACCTTTATTTAACCAGGTAGACCAGATCACCTTTATTTAACCAGGTAGACCAGATCACCTTTATTTAACCAGGTAGACCAGATCACCTTTATTTAACCAGGTAGACCAGATCACCTTTATTTAACCAGGTAGACCAGATCACCTTTATTTAACCAGGTATACCAGATCACCTTTATTTAACCAGGTAGACCAGATCACATTTATTTAACCAGGTAGACCAGATCACCTTTATTTAACCAGGTAGACCAGATCACCTTTATTTAACCAGGTAGACCAGATCACCTTTATTTAACCAGGTAGACCAGATCACCTTTATTTAACCAGGTAGACCAGATCACCTTTATTTAACCAGGTATACCAGATCACCTTTATTTAACCAGGTAGACCAGATCACATTTATTTAACCAGGTAGACCAGATCACCTTTATTTAACCAGGTAGACCAGATCACCTTTATTTAACCAGGTAGGCCAGATCACCTTTTTTTAACCAGATAGACCAGATCACCTTTATTTAACCAGGTATACCAGATCACCTTTATTTAACCAGGTAGACCAGATCACCTTTATTTAACCAGGTAGACCAGATCACCTTTATTTAACCAGGTAGACCAGATCACCTTTATTTAACCAGGTAGACCAGATCACCTTTATTTAACCAGGTAGACCAGATCACCTTTATTTAACCAGGTAGACCAGATCACCTTTATTTAACCAGGTAGGCCAGATCACCTTTATTTAACCAGGTAGACCAGTTCACATTTATTTAACCAGGTAGACCAGATCACCTTTATTTAACCAGGTAGGCCAGATCACCTTTATTTAACCAGGTAGACCAGATCACATTTATTTAACCAGGTAGACCAGATCACCTTTATTTAACCAGGTAGGCCAGATCACCTTTATTTAACCAGGTAGACCAGATCACATTTATTTAACCAGGTAGACCAGATCACCTTTATTTAACCAGGTAGACCAGATCACCTTTATTTAACCAGGTAGGCCAGATCACCTTTATTTAACCAGGTAGGCCAGATCACCTTTAATTAACCAAGTAGGCCAGATCACCTTTATTTAACCAGGTAGACCAGATCACCTTTATTTAACCAGGTAGACCAGATCACCTTTATTTAACCAGGTAGACCATATCACCTTTATTTAACCAGGTAGACCAGATCACCTTTATTTAACCAGGTAGGCCAGATCACCTTTATTTAACCAGGTAGGTCAGTGGAGAACCAGTTGTCACAGAGGGATAAACAAACGTACCGTCAACAACAGTTAGTGAGGGAGATATGAGTCTCCAGCTTCTGTGATTTTTGCACTTCATTCCAGTCATTGGCAGCAGAGAACTGGAATGAAAGGCGGCCAAAGGAGGAGTTGGCTTTGGGGATGAGTGTAATGTTTACTGTTCGTTTTATATTGTATATTTCACTTTTGTTTATTATCTATTTCACTTTGGCAATTTTGACATGTGTTTCCCATGACAGAGAGAGAGAGAGAAAACACCCAGGACATTCTACGTCATTAAAAAAATAAAATTGAATTCAAAGTTTGGCTAAAGCTAATTGAATGTGTGGGGTCCACTTGCAAAACAACATTTCACCCAATGGGACAAACACCCCATTGAAACCCTGCATGCAGAGTTCTGTAAGATTCTCCTACATGTCCAGAGGAAAACTACAAACAATGTATGGAGGACACAATTAGGCAGAACCTGAGACAGAGCTGCATTTCCTGACAAAATGTAAAAAATATCTAAAATAATTTGAGAGTGCCATTTCTCCAAATGTAAACCCTTATTCAAGGTTTCAAAGACCTCTCTGATGAGAGTAGGCTACCCATCCTGTTGGGGGAGGACGCAGAGAGCTGTGGGTTGGCAGAGCACTACATTGAAGACCTCTCTGATGAGGATAGGCTACCCATCCTGTTGGGGGAGGACGCAGAGAGCTGTGGGTTGGCAGAGCACTACATTGAAGACCTCTCTGATGAGGATAGGCTACCTGTCCTATTGGGGGAGGACGCAGAGAGCTGTGGGTTGGCAGAGCACTACATCGAAGACCTCTCTGATGAGGATAGGCTACCCATCCTGTTGGGGGAGGACGCAGAGAGCTGTGGGTTGGCAGCGCACTACATTGAAGACCTCTCTGATGAGGATAGGCTACCTGTCCTATTGGGGGAGGACGCAGAGAGCTGTGGGTTGGCAGCGCACTACATCGAAGACCTCTCTGATGAGGATAGGCTACCCATCCTGTTGGGGGAGGACGCAGAGAGCTGTGGGTTGGCAGCGCACTACATTGAAGACCTCTCTGATGAGGATAGGCTACCTGTCCTATTGGGGGAGGACGCAGAGAGCTGTGGGTTGGCAGCGCACTACATCGAAGACCTCTCTGATGAGGATAGGCTACCCGTCCTGTTGGGGGAGGACGCAGAGAGCTGTGGGTTGGCAGAGCACTACATTGAAGACCTCTCTGATGAGAAAAGGCTACCCGTCCTGTTGGGGGAGGACGTTGTTCAGTTGTTCAGTTGTTAGACATCTTTCCTCCAGGGGAAAGAGTTTCTTAATGTAATGCAGGTTTGGGGACACACACACACACAGTGACTAATGCTGCATCTCAAACACTCTGTGTGGGGTTTTTTGCCCCTAATTTGTGGAACCACGTACAGAGTTCACTGCAGTTAGATGTGCTGGAGCCACTTAGGCAGTTTCCATTACTGATTGAGGACCTCTATGGAGTTGATTAGATTGAATATGTGTTTATTGTGCTGAATTATATTGTTTTATTATGTTGTTATTGTAATGTGAACAGGGCTCTCTGGTAAAAATAGATTTTTAATTTCAATGTGACTCAAAGTTTAAATAAAAGTTAAATAAATACAAAATACACAATGTATAGCAGCGTATTCCCTATGTAGTGTGCCCTGGTCCAAAATGGGCTCTGATCTAAAGTAGTGTGTTATATAGGGAATAATGCCATGTGGCCTCGGAACTGAGTCTTGGACCTGACGTCCTGCAGTCCAAGCCACGGGAGGTAACGCCAGCTGTTCTTTTTCATGGCTTTAAGGTTGAACCCTACACTACAGTCTACTGTAGTAGGTAGAAGGCATCCCAATGAACCCTACACTACAGTCTACTGTAGTAGGTAGAAGGCATCCCAATGAACCCTACACTACAGTCTACTGTAGTAGGTAGAAGGCATCCCAATGAACCCTACACTACAGTCTACTGTAGTAGGTAGAAGGCATCCCAATGAACCCTACACTACAGTCTACTGTAGTAGGTAGAAGGCATCCCAATGAACCCTACACTACAGTCTACTGTAGTAGGTAGAAGGCATCCCAATGAACCCTACACTACAATCTACTGTAGTAGGTAGAAGGCATCCCAATGAACCCTACACTACAATCTACTGTAGTTAGTAGGTAGAAGGCATCCCAATGAACCCTACACTACAGTCTACTGTAGTTAGTAGGTAGAAGGCATCCCAATGAACCCTACACTACAGTCTACTGTAGTAGGTAGAAGGCATCCCAATGAACCCTACACTACAGTCTACTGTAGTAGGTAGAAGGCATCCCAATGAACCCTACACTACAGTCTACTGTAGTAGGTAGAAGGCATCCCAATGAACCCTACACTACAATCTACTGTAGTAGGTAGAAGGCATCCCAATGAACCCTACACTACAATCTACTGTAGTTAGTAGGTAGAAGGCATCCCAATGAACCCTACACTACAGTCTACTGTAGTTAGTAGGTAGAAGGCATCCCAATGAACCCTACACTACAGTCTACTGTAGTTAGTAGGTAGAAGGCATCCCAATGAACCCTACACTACAGTCTACTGTAGTAGGTAGAAGGCATCCCAATGAACCCTACACTACAATCTACTGTAGTAGGTAGAAGGCATCCCAATGAACCCTACACTACAGTCTACTGTAGTAGGTAGAAGGCATCCCAATGAACCCTACACTACAATCTACTGTAGTAGGTAG
>NW_026278150.1:197500-207500 GCF_023373465.1 Oncorhynchus keta | reverse complement strand
GTCCTACATGATGAATCATTAGCTTATACACTAACTGTCACACATCTAGATGGCCGGGCGGGGTGGGGGTGGAGCCAGGGAAGGGAGTGGTTCAAACTGTAGAACTCAGTTCCTACATTTAAATATTAAAGGAGATTTCATCAAACAAAACTATGCTACTTTTTATCTCTGGGACCCTTGGGATGACAAATCAGAGCCAGATTACTGAATGTAGTAGATTATTTACAAATCAGAGCCAGATAACTGAATGTAGTAGATTATTTACCTTCAGAGGTGAATGTATCATAGCAGTTGTGTGTGTGTGTGTGTGTGTGTGTGTGTGTGTGTGTGTGTGTGTGTGTGTGTGTGTGTGTGTGTGTGTGTGTGTGTGTGTGTGTGTGTGTGTGTGTGTGTGTGTGTGTGTGTGTGTGTGTGTGTGTGTGTGTGTGTGTGTGTGTGTGGTTGTGTTGGTACCTGAGTGTGTTCAGAGGTGAATGTATCAAAGCAGTTGTGTGTGTGTGTGTGGTTGTGTCGGTACCTGAGTGTGTTCAGAGGTGAATGTATCAAAGCAGTTGTGTGTGTGTGTGTGGTTGTGTCGGTACCTGAGTGTGTTCAGAGGTGAATGTATCATAGCAGTTGCCGTGATAAAAGGGTTGTGTTGTTGTGCACTCTTCTCAAACAATAGATAGGGGGTATTTTTTCACTGCAAAAGCTAGTGTTAATTGGACAGTGCAGTTAGATGAACAATAATTGAAGCTTTCTGCCCATATAAGACATGTCTATGTCCTGGAAAGTTTGATGTTACCTGGTATAGGGAAACCAACCCCGTAGACTCATATATTTCCTCAGTCAACACAATGTACTGAGCAAATGTCAAATTGGCTTTTTAAAAAATTAACGTATGACAGACCACGTATTCACCCTCCGCACACTAATTGACAAACAAACAAACCAACCAAGGGAAAAGTCTTCTCATGCTTTGTTGATTTCAAAAAAGTGTTTGACTCAATTTGGCATGAGGGTCTGCTATACAAATTGATGGAAAGTGGTGTTGGGGGTAAAACATATGACATTATAAAATGTTGGTGGAAAAAAATAAGACACATTTTTTTTATATCCATGTTCACAAACAACAAGTGTGCAGTTAAAATGCGCAAAAAAAAACACATTTCTGTTTCTCAGTACTGAGATCCCTGAAGTTCCCAGCCCAGAGACTCTTTAAAATTAACAGAGAGAGGAGCCCAGCTGGATCTTGAAAAGGGCCTAGGAGCGAGACGGCTCCCACTAATAATTAGCCATAGGCAACTGTGATAATCCATCTGTCAAAGTTGACAAGCTACTAATAATGAGTGATTCTTCATATACACAATAACTTTTCAACAGTTGCTGCTGTCAATGAATCCAGATGAATCAGGTTTACAACAGGAGTAGCAGCATCCCACTGGTCGAATCAACATTGTTTCAACCTTCTTATTATTAAACTAAGCAAGTCAGTAAAGAACAACTTCTTATTTTCAATGACAGGAATGGTGGGGTTAACTGCCTGGGGTTAACTGCCTGGGGTTAACTGCCTGGGGTTAACTGCCTGGGGTTAACTGCCTGGGGTTAACTGCCTGGGGTTAACTGCCTGGGGTTCTAACCACTAGGCCATCCTGCCGTCCCTCATTTAGATTAACTGACAAAGAACCAACGTGATATAGACATTCAGTCTTCGTCCAGTGGGATGCTTCTTATTTTAGTTGATATAGTTTTTCGCGGAGCAGAGCGGACAGGTGTTTTTTCACGGCGTCCCAACAGTTTTACACTCGTAATGACCAGTGTTTTATCTTAATAAACACATTCCAGGTGTTACCAATTTGTCTGTAATGAAGTGCTGCCCTCTGTGGAGTGGTGTAAAACAACAAGCAGACACAACACACCATTCCTCTTCATATTGTGTGTCCCCCTACAGGGTCCCTGAGGGTCCAGAGCCCCGTCTCAGCTCAGACACAACACACCATTCCTCTTCATATTGTGTGTCCCCCTACAGGGTCCCTGAGGGTCCAGAGCCACGTCTCAGCTCTGACACCACCCGCATCTGAAGGGCAGAGGAAAGGAGAGAGGGAGAGACAGGAGAGAGAGAGAGAGAGACAGAGAGAGTGAGACCGAGGGAGGGAGGGAGGGAGGGAGGGAGGGAGGGAGGGAGGGAGGGAGGGAGGGAGGGAGGGAGGGAGGGAGGGAGGGAGGGAGAAACACCAAGTGTTGCAGTGCTCTGAGTTGGCAGCATAAAACTCAGATTTATGAACTTCATTAAACCACATGTCTGTTTCTTTATCGGGGCCTGTGGTATTTACCCCATATGGAAAAAACAAGATAGAAAAACTCTCCCCAAAGAAAAAGCAGAGTGTGTTTTAACAGTATGTGAGGGTGTGAGGGTATTGTGTCCCATGTCTCCTATAGGCCTAGTTGTAATTACTGGAAGGATGCAGTAGCGGCACAACCGGGTCTCTGGTCTTTGGAACAGGTGGTTGACTTTGACAGGCAATGGTCTCTGGTTGTCATGGTGCTGGTATGGTGCTGGTATGGTGACGGTATGGTGCTGGTATGGTACTGGTATGGTACTGATATGGTGCTGGTATGGTGCTGGTATGGTATTGGTATGGTGCTGTTATGGTACTGGTATGTTACGGTATTGTACTGGTATTGTACTGGTAGGCTACCTGCCGTGAGGGAAGAAGTCCAACGCTCTAACCACTAGGCTACCTGCCGTGAGGGAAGAAGCTCCACCTTTCTCTGTTGCAATGCTCTCAGAATTATGACCTGCAAGACGAGATATTCTGACAAAACACCAAAAAGTTATAAAAGTTGTTGCGTAAATGAAAACCTTTCTTTATATGTGCAGCGTGAGTTCGAGATACCTCTCCGCCTTATTAGCATATTAGCACATTTCTGTCTTATCAATCTTCATATAGTGTGTGTGTGTGTGTGTGTGTGTGTGTGTGTGTGTGTGTGTGTGTGTGTGTGTGTGTGTGTGTGTGTGTGTGTGTGTGTGTGTGTGTGTGTGTGTGTGTGTGTGACATAATTATGCTGTGAGATTCCTACCCCATACCTGAACCATGTCAGGCCCCATGCCAACGATTAGGTAGTATGGGTAATATGACACTGTGTGAATGCGTTGCAGGTGGGCAGGGTTTAAGTAGGTGGACTAGATGCCCTGGTGAAGACAACCTGTTTTCATTTAAGCCCTGCGTAGCAGAAGCCTGTCTGTGACATGTTGTTGGACTGGAGAGAGAGCGGACTTACCCAGCTGGGGACAGATCAACCCTTGGCCTCTCTCTCACTCACACACACACACACACACACACACACACACACACACACACACACACACACACACACACACACACACACACACACACACACACACACACACACACACACACACACACACACACACACACACACACACACATGCCTGTCTAGTCTTAAGTCTCTCCCCTTTGTGACTAACAGGTTTCATGGGAGGTTGTCTCTAACCCCAAAACAAGTTCTATAATAAATATCAGACCCTTCTATTCAATTTACCCCTATAATGACGTACCCAAATCTAACTGCCTGTAGCTCAGGATCTGAAGCAGGGATATGCATATTCTTGATACCATTTGAAAATAAACACTTTGACGTTTGTGAAACAGTGAAATTAAGGTAGGAGAATATTACACATTAGATCTGGTAAAAGATAAAACACACAAAAACACATGCGTTTTCTGTTTTTGAAATGCTAAATAAAGACCATACACTGACCTAGGAATCTAAGTGTCATTTTGGAGTTGTCCACCAGATGGTAGCAGTGAGTGTGCAAAGTTTCAGACTCATACATGGACGAATGACATCCCTCAATAAAATGTTGTATCAAGTCACCCAGGTGTCCTTCACAAGTTTGCCCAAATGTACCCAAGTGGCCGAATTGGTCAATTTATACATTTTTAAGTACACGACTATAGAGACCATACATAAATGCTATGGTAATAAAAAAAAATGTAATTATACACACTCCCATGAATGTCATACATGATGGATCATTAGCTTCCCTATAGAAGATGACAGTAACTTCCACACATCTAGACATCTGGGCGGGGTGGGTGTGGAACCAGAGATAGCAGGGGTTCAAACTGGAGAACCCACTTCCTACATTTGAATGTGTGGGGGATGGAGGATTTAAATGTGGCCTTTTTGAAGTTGGCTCCCACCGGTCTACGACTATTGAGGATTTGTACATTTAATTATGTTTTAACCCCTGTTTGCAATTAGACATTTTAGCACTGAAACAATACATCAAATACACAACACACATCTATAGAGATATATAGAGTTAAGGGGAACACCATCACTACTATTAAATATATGGATCAATAGGCAGTAAGAAGCACATACTATACTAATATATTGTATGCCTCAGGTCTATAAATTATATACACATATATAAATCAAAGTGCAAATATTTTAAATTAATATGCAACCATGTAAACAATCGGATTAGCATGATAAGAAAAATAATGTATTTTACTAACTGATCTAAAAAAAGGTATGTTACCTTCTCGTCCTCTGTTGCGCGCAGGACTCCTCACGTCTCAATGTCAATTTCTCATCCCGAATGAAGTCTGATCAAGTGAACACCACTTGTCTTATTGTTGCGTAATTATGTCTGTCCTTCGTGGGCTAAAATAGGTGTTTTGTAGCCAATACCTAATTATGTCTGTCCTTCGTGGGCTAAAATAGGTGTTTTGTAGCCAATACCTAATTATGTCTGTCCTTCGTGGGCTAAAATAGGTGTTTTGTAGCCAATACCTAATTATGTCTGTCCTTCGTGGGCTAAAATAGGTGTTTTGTAGCCAATACCTAATTATGTCTGTCCTTCGTGGGCTAAAATAGGTGTTTTGTAGCTGTCAAAATACCTAATTATGTCTGTCCTTCTAAAATAGTGGGCTAAAATAGGTGTTTTGTAGCCAAAATACCTACCTATTATGTCTGTCCTTCGTGGGCTAAAATAGGTGTTTTGTAGCCAATACCTAATTATGTCTGTCCTTCGTGGGCTAAAATAGGTGTTTTGTAGCCAATACGTAATTATGTCTGTCCTTCGTGGGCTAAAATAGGTGTCTTGTAGCCAATACGTAATGTAGACTGAGGAAGCAGAGTTTGGTTGCCTTCTCGAGTGTCTAAGGATTGCACTGAAACCGAACTTGACTTTGTGAAACAAGGTTTAGAGATAATATTAGTTTTACCGTTTTGTTGTATATTGAAAGATTTGTAATTCATGGAAAACGCTGTATATGGATAGGATATAAAAACAGATTTTATCAAACAAAACTCAAGCTACATTTTATCTCTGGGTCCCTCACGATGACAAATCAGAGCCAGATTACTGAACATTATGTACCTTCAGAGGTGAATGTATCAAATAATATGCCGTGGTAAAAGTGTGTTGTTGTTGTCTCCTCAAACAATAGCATGGCCTTTTTTCACTGTAAATTGGACAACAAGAATTTAAGCTTTCTGCCCATATAAGACATGTTTATGTCCCGGAAAGTTGGCTGTTGTTTACAATGTAATTCTACTCACATTAATGCATATTGAGCAACAACTGTATCGATTTCTAGCAGAGGATAACTCATATACAGAGGCGAGAAAAAGTATGTGAACCCTTTGGAAGGACCTGTATTTCTGCATAAATTGGTCATACAATTTGATTTGATCCTCATCTAAGTCACAACGATAGACCAACACAGTCTGCTTAAACTAATAACACACAAACTATTAAATGTGTTCATGTTTTTATTGACCACACTGTGTAAACATTCACAGTGCAGGGTGGGAAAAGTATGTGAACCCTTGGATTTAATAACAGGTTGACCCTCCTTTCGGCAGCAATAAACTCAACCAAACTTTCTCTATAGTTGTGGATCAGACCTGCACAACGGCCAGGAGGAATTTTGGACCATTCCTCTTTACAAAACTGTTTCAGTTCAGCAATATTCTTGGGATGTCTGGTGTGAACTGGTCTCTTGAGGTCATGCCACAGCATCTCAATCAGGTTGAGGTCAGGACTCTGACTGGGCCACTCCAGAAGGCGTATTGTCTTCTGTTGAAGCCATTCTGTTGTTGATTTACTTCTGTGTTTTGGGTCGTTGTCCTGTTACATCACCCAACTTCTGTTGAGCTTCAATTGGCGGACTGATAGTCTTACATTCTCCTGCAAAAAGTCTTGATAAACTTGGGAATTCATTTTTCTGTCAAAGATAGCAAGCTGTCCAGGCCTTGAGGCAGCAAAGCAGCCCCAAACCGTCACTATACTTGGGATGAGGTTTTGATGTTGGTGTGCTGTGCCTTTTTTTTCTCCACACATAGTGTTGTGTGTTCCTTCCAAACAACTCAACTTTAGTTTCATCTGTCCACAGTATATTTTGCCAGGAGCTCTGTGGAACATCCAGCTGCTCTTTTGCGAACTTCAGATGTGCAGCAATGTTTTTTTTTGGGACAGCAGTGGCTTCTTCCGGGGTGTCCTCCCATGAACACCATTCTTGTTTAGTGTTTTACGTATCGTAGACTCATCAAAAGAGATGTTAGCATGTTCCAGAGATTTCTGTAAGTCTTTAGCTGACACTCTATGATTCTTCTTAACCTCATTGAGCATTCTGCTGTGCCCTTGCAGTCAACTTTGCAGGAGGCCACCCTTAGAGAGAGCAGCAACAGTGCTGAAATTTCTCCATTTAGAGACAATTTGTCTTACCGTGGACTGACGAACATCAAAGCTTTAGAGAATATTTTGTAAACGTTTCCAGCTTTATGCCTGTCAACAATTCTCAATCTTAGGTCTTCTGAGATCTCTTTTGTTAGAGGCATGGCTCACAACAGGCCATGCTTCTTGTGAATAGCAAACTCAATGATCAGAAATACAGTGTAGACATCGTTAATGTTGTAAATGACTATTGTTGCTGGAAACGGATGATTTTTAATGGAATATCTACATAGGTGTACAGAGGCCCATTATCAGCAAGCATCACTCCTGTGTTCCAATGGCGCGTTGTGTTAGCTAATCCAAGTTATTTTAAAAGTCTAATTGATCATTAGGAAACCGTTTTGCAATTATCTTCGCACAGCTGAAAACTTTTGTCCTGATGAAAGAAGCAATAAAACTGTCTTTCTTTAGACGAGTTGAGTATCTGGAGCATCAGCATTTGTGGGTTCGATTACAGGCTCAAAATGACTACAAATAAATAACTTTCTCCTGAGACTCGTCAGTCTATTCTTGTTCTCAGAAATAAATGCTATTCCAAGCGAGAAATTGCCAAGAATCTGAAGATCTGGTACAATGCTGTGTACTACTACCTTCACAGAACTGCGCAAACTGGCTCTAACCAGAACAGAAAGTGGAATGGGAGGCCCCGGTGCACAACTGAGCAAGAGGACAAGTACATTAGAGTGTCTAGTTTAAGAAACAGACGCCTCACAAGTCCTCAACTGGCAGCTTCATTAAATAGTACCTGCAAAACACCAGTCTCAACGTCAACAGTGAAGAGGCGACTCCGTGGAATAACCCTGATTTTCAAACATAGCTTTCATGCGTCTTGGCATGCACTCCACCAGTCCTGTCGTGAAAATTCAAGCATCTCGGCTTTGTTTGATAGCTTGTGACCATCCATCTTCCTCTTTATCACATTCCAGAGGTTTTCAATGGGGCTCAGGTCTGGAGATTGGGTTTGATCTGGTGGTCCTCCATCCACACCTTGATTGACCTGGCTGTGTGGCATGGAGCATTGTCCTGCTGGGGGAAAAACCAATCCTCAGAGTTGGTGAACATTGTCAGAGCAGAAGGAAGGACGTTTTCTTCCAGGACAACTTTTTATACGCGTTTTGATTCATGTGTCCTTCACAAAGACAAAATCTGCCCGATTCCAGCCTTGCTGAAGCACCCCCCAGATCATCACCGATCCTCCACCACATTTCATAGTGGGTGCAAAACCTGGAGAGGCCTTTCAAGATTTAGTGGATACGACTGGATTCATCTTTAGGTGGGACAACCACATATCTCATTCATAGTCATTTCACTTTTCCTCAGTAAAGTAGCTATCAGAAAAGTCAGAGCTGGAAAAGTGTTATCTTAAAGTAGATGGCCCTAAAGACAATACTAGACAGCAGTAAATGAAGACAAAACTGATACATACCACTCCTGGAGAGAGCAGCAGTCCTATATCTATACAGATGTAGGGTTTTACTTTGACCCAGTTTTTCACAGCAGGAAAATAATCCTGCAGCAACAGGAAATGTGAATTATTATGTGGATTATAATTAATGGACATTTTTTGTAGAGGTTGATATATTTTTTCGTTAGGGCAAATCAAGTCAGCACTTTTAAAGTGGATATAGCAAACGTTAGAAGCCCTTTAAAAAAACAGGATGATCAAATTAAGAAATAGAATCCGTAGCTACAGATTAAAGCTGTTGATGTACACCTGTAGCTACAGATTAAAGCTGTTGATGTACACCTGTAGCTATAGATTAAAGCTGTTGATGTACACCTGTAGCTACAGATTAAAGCTGTTGATGTACACCTGTAGCTACAGATTAAAGCTGTTCATGTACACCTGTAGCTACAGATTAAAGCTGTTGATGTACACCTGTAGCTACAGATTAAAGCTGTTCATGTACACCTGTAGCTACAGATTAAAGCTGTTGATGTACACCTGTAGCTATAGATTAAAGCTGTTGATGTACACCTGTAGCTACAGATTAAAGCTGTTCATGTACACCTGTAGCTACAGATTAAAGCTGTTCATGTACACCTGTAGCTACAGATTAAAGCTGTTGATGTACACCTGTAGCTACAGATTAAAGCTGTTGATGTACACCTGTAGCTACAGATTAAAGCTGTTGATGTACACCTGTAGCTATAGATTAAAGCTGTTGATGTACACCTGTAGCTACAGATTAAAGCTGTTGATGTACACCTGTAGCTACAGATTAAAGCTGTTGATGTACACCTGTAGCTACAGATTAAAGCTGTTGATGTACACCTGTAGCTACAGATTAAAGCTGTTGATGTACACCTGTAGCTACAGATTAAAGCTGTTGATGTACACCTGTAGCTACAGATTAAAGCTGTTGATGTACACCCGTAGCTACAGATTAAAGCTGTTGATGTACACCTGTAGCTACAGATTAAAGCTGTTGATGTACACCTGTAGCTATAGATTAAAGCTGTTGATGTACACCTGTAGCTACAGATTAAAGCTGTTGATGTACACCTGTAGCTACAGATTAAAGCTGTTGATGTACATCTATAGCTACAGATTAAAGCTGTTGATGTACACCTGTAGCTACAGATTAAAGCTGTTGATGTACACCCGTAGCTACAGATTAAAGCTGTTGATGTACACCTGTAGCTACAGATTAAAGCTGTTGCTGTACACCTGTAGCTACAGATTAAAGCTGTTGATGTACACCTGTAGCTACAGATTAAAGCTATGATTAAAGCTGTTGATGTACACCTGTAGCTACAGATTAAAGCTGTTGATGTACAGCTACAGATTAAAGCTGTTGATGTACACCCGATTAAAGCTGTTGATGTACACCTGTAGCTACAGATTAAAGCTGTTGATGTACACCTGTAGCTACAGATTAAAGCTGTTGATGTACACCTGTAGCTACAGATTAAAGCTGTTGATGTACACCTGTAGCTACAGATTAAAGCTGTTGATGTACACCTGTAGCTACAGATTAAAGCTGGTTATGTACACCTGTAGCTACAGATTAAAGCTGTTGATGTACACCTGTAGCTATAGATTAAAGCTGTTGATGTACACCTGTAGCTATAGATTAAAGCTGTTGATGTACACCTGTAGCTATAGATTAAAGCTGTTGATGTACACCTGTAGCTACAGATTAAAGCTGTTGATGTACACCTGTAGCTACAGATTAAAGCTGTTGATGTACACCTGTAGCTACAGATTAAAGCTGTTGCTGTACACCTGTAGCTACAGATTAA